>NW_024582574.1:726516-760649 GCF_018398535.1 Haplochromis burtoni
GGGCATGTATTCTGTATTCTGTAATGGAATACATTTTAAAAGTAACCTTCCCAACACTGCTGGCATTAAAGCCCGCAGCGTGGGTGGGTTTGTAAAAATGCCCAGAAATAATGACACTCTCACTTCACATGATAAACCCATTAAACTAGTAAGTACCGTAAAATTTTGCAGTGACAAAATGTGATGTATCTCCAGTAAAAAATAGTAACAAATAGTACACACACAGTGTTCCACAGCCTGTTCGGAGTCTGATCAAGAAGCTTATTCAGTGTTGGTATCACTTACAGCTTACAGTGCTGCCTACAAACATATCACCATGTTTTATCCGTTCCAATACCCTGATAATTGCTCCCCTTGGGCTTACAGCACCAATCCCAATGATTTGAAAACACTGGCTTTTAACTTAATAGCTTGTGAAAATTTGACTTAAGAAAATAATCTTGCAAAAACAAAACTCAGACACTTAACAGTCATTTATGCTGCTCTAAGTATCTGTTACTGTTAGATTTAAAGTTAGATTAAAGTTAACTTTAGTAAGTAATAAGTGAATGTTCTATTAAAGCCCTTCCTGGGGTAAGATTTGTGTGTTTTTTTACTTCAACAAATCTGCAGCATCTTAGGTGCCCAAATCATTTCATACTTTAGTGTTTAATCACAACATCTGTTGCTAGGTAACCTGGTTCTAAACTTTATGTAACTTCCTTTAATTTATTAGAGACTTTTGCAACTAAATGACATCAATTAATATGTTTCTTCTTTTGGTTAATGATTTACTTCTCTCATTATTTGTTCTTTAAATGCATAATGGCATTGGTGCAAGTGTTGGTAAGCAATAAACAAGTTACACCACTCGGGCCACTATATGCTATACGTTCTGGGACCCAGGCTTTCAGTGCAATTAACCTCATGTTAACCTGTAAAATTAAGTGAACTAGAGCTAAACATAGAGAGGATGAATCCTACTGGCTTGTAATCACACACAATACAGCTCTTTATTAAATACTAATAAAGAGCTGCTTAATAAAGTTCTCACGGCAAACTGTAAGCTGTTCTCTGAGCCCTGCCTGTAGTTAATTTCTATAGTTTTGTGGGAAGGGGTCACATATGATGTCATGCGATCAATCCGATACCAAGTAAATTAAGAGCAGTTTTGCCAAAACCTATACGGATACCCATACTTTTAACCTGTAAAGAGAACTTATCTATTGGAGAGCAGTGTGTTAAGATTTATGAGCTGAATCATCGTACATCTGCCAACTATAGAAACCACGGCTGAGTTTTGTACAAGGTTGTAAGGTTGTAAACCTTGTGGTATAATGTTGGCGGTTTGATGTGAGGGGCACTGGCATGCTTTTAAATCCAGCTTCACATGGGCAGAAATGCAAATATATGATTTTACTTCATTTTTCATCCTGAAAGAAATCCAGTTCACTATGCATGAGCACACGAGCTCGTTAGCAAATGTGATAAAGAAAATTGTGTCGGTCAAATTATGTTTGAGGGCAATCCCAAAAGTAAGGTCTCCTATTTTTTTAAAAAAATATAAACAACCATTTATTTTCTACAATATTTACATAATTTTAAAGGTTGAAGAATTATTTATTTTTCTACATAATTTTTGATGCATTTTTGTAGACGCTGTGGCCGTTTTAGAATGTCCATGTCATACCAGCTCGCCGCCATGTCTTTCAGGAAGCGTTGAACCTCATCTTTCACCTCTTAGCTTTCATCTTAGGGAACAAACATTTCTGACATTTCTGATAAGACAGATTTGATGGTCATTGGGCCACAAAAATTTCAGCACTTGTCCCAAACTTTTATCTTGAAAATTGATGACGATGTCATAAATTGCAGGGACAAGGTAAAAAACTCGGGCGTGTGGTTCGACATGGTGCTCTCCTTCGAGTCTCATGTAAAAGAGATAACAAAGACCACCTTTTACCATTTGAGGAACATAGCCAAGTTTTGTCAAGTGACACTGCAGAGGTTCTTGTCCATGCATTTGTGTCTTCACGTATTAATTATTGTAACGCTCTTCTTTCTGGGCTTCCAAAGAAAAGTTTCAGAGGTCTCCTGATGGTGCAAAACGCAGCTGCTCGCATTTTAACAAGAACTGGGAAATTTGAGCATTGAGAAATTTACCCCTGTTCTGAGATCTCTTCACTGGCTACCTTGTCAGGTTCGAGCAGATTTTAAAGTCCTGCTGCTCACCTACAAGGCTTTAAATCGATTGGCACCTTCATACCTCTCCGACCTTTTACACCTTTATGTTCCACGCTGTGCTCTACGATCTCAGGACTCTGGCCTTTTAAAAGTTCCTAGAGCCAGAAAAAAAGACCGTTGGAGAGTGTGCTTTTTCTTTTTGTGCCCCATTCTTGTGGAACAACCTCCCTCAAAATATTAGGCAGGCATGCTCTGTGGAGGTTTTTAAAACTAAGTTGAAGACACATTTGTTCACCTTATCTTACGTGTCTTAATTCTATGCCTTTTAGTTTTTAAATTCTTACTGTTTTTAACTTGTATTGTGTTTTTACTTGTACTACTATTTATCCCTTTTATTTATTCATCTTTTTAGTTTCAAATAGCTGTACAGCACTTTGTTTGAAAGCACTTTACAAATAAAGTTATTATTATTATTATTACATCAGTGCACAACTCTCTCATAATACGGAAGCGTAGAGCTGCCACCCAGGCAAAAGAAAAATTAAAACGTGAAAACTTTTTTGTTCTAACAATATAATTTTCATGTTTGTACAACATAATATCACGTTAGTACAATATACATAATTATACTGTAAGGACGTGAAAGGTTTTTTGTTATAACGTGATAATTATGTATATTGTAATAACATAATATTATGTTGTTCAAACATGAAAAGTATATTGTTAAAACAATAAAGTGTTCACATTATAATGTGATATAGCTCTATTTTTCTTTTGCCCGGTTGGCAGCTCTACGCTTCTCTACACTTCTGTCGATTGGCATTGAATTTCAACTGGGTTAATGCCTTTTGGGTTCAAAAATCGATTTGAATCAAACTTCGCACTTGGCGATAGTGTTGAACAGGACTCCATTTTCAAGGACTGCCAAGCCCAGATCGAACATCCCATTCCTCCACTGGGAGTGGAGGAAGCATCAATCAAAGCAGTGTGTCCAACAGCTGTATGAACAATTTCTCTATGTCCCCAATACTTTGGAGACCTTACTTTTGGGATTCCCGTAGGAAAGAGACTTATTTCCCAAGAACTGACAGAACGCATTCTAGTTTTAACTAAGCACACAAGAATTGCACACAACATTCAAAGAATAACTTATCTTGAAACACTGGGCATGGCTTTTTATGCCATGACTCTTTTCTGAAACTTTTAGTCAAATCCCATTAAAGAAAGTCTACAACAGCTAGCAGCCCCATTGCTGCTGGAAAGGTTTATCAGAGGGCTGGTGGGGTAATGACTTAACGACTGTTATTTTTGTAATTATTAAGCACACTGTACTAACACTGCTAAAAACTCTGGCCTGTAACAAGTCCAGCAACACAACCGCAAATCACCCCAGTCCACTGATATGACTAAGACTCCATTTATGGATTACTAGCAGTTTTAATAGTTTCCAGATTCACCCTGTGTCATAGAAATGAGATTTTGCACTAAATTTAGCAGATTGTTTTCCCAGTAATGTTGAGGCCTTAGCTATGATAAGGTTAAGGCCATATGTTTCTTTAGACCTTCTTTTGTCTGTATGCAAGACTAAAAACTAACTCTGCTAAAAATTGATATTCTGAAAATGTCCTTAAACACATCTCTGTTGGTGCACAGATACTGCCTTTTAACATAAATTATAGTTTGGAGTTCTTCAAAAGGTATAAGGATGTTATTTGGCGGCCATGCGAGAGGCATTTTAGAATCTCCCATGAACATTTAGAGGATGATGATGGTTTTGAAACTGTTTTTCATGATCTGATTTTAACTGTTACTTTAACTTACAGTCTTTAATTATAATGTAATATATTTAAACCGGAAAATCTGATTTCTTTTAATGTGTTGGTGTCTTCATTTTTTTTAGTTTGCGTTTAGTCAAAGCTATTGCATTTGTGTGGTGTTATGGTTTATTTTGTTGTATTTATTTTATTGATCTATGGTCTTATATTGCATGTTTTAAACTAACTTGTAAAGTCAGCCTTGTTGATTGTAAATGTGCTATAGAAATAAAACTAACATATGGACTGGTGCTAGATTGACTACAATCAAATTTTCTGTTTTACGTCTTTACCCTGAAAGACAATAGTGCCCAATTAAATTTTATTCCAAAAGCTGGAACCCCCAACTTCTGCTCAACAGTTTTACACTTATTATTTCTCACAAGAAAGTCGTCAGAAGTCAGCAAAACTCTCTTAAATGGGACTTTCCAATATTGCAAACATTGCCCCCTGTAGTGGCCATAGTCTATGACTACCTTGATGGATGATTCTGTAATGTAAATACATGCATAATGCATATATAATGTTATATATAATGTTATTTCAGGAAAGAGACATGCAACCAGATACCGTAAGCACTATTCATAACACTGTTGTGGTATTTAATTTAATAGTAGATCAGTGCTCTTATCTGTCAGTATGACAGACAGCCTTTTGCTCAAAGATTTTTAGGCTGGTGATGGAAAATATAATATTTATAGCAAGCTGTGATTTAGGCAACAAAAGGCAAAGGGGAAAGATTGTGGGTTTGCCTAGACATAAACAAACATCTTGTCTTTAAGACCCTTAGGCGTCCTCTTTTTTTCTTTTTCCTGTGAAAGAAGACAATGCTGTGACATAAGATATACTCATAGTATAGTCACTCCAAATGGATGCAATCATCAACACATAACTCCTTTAGAAAAAAATAATAAATACAGTGATTATGGTGAACAAATATCTGATATCTGCAGTATCAAAGTATTTGTGACTTTCCAAATATATAAACGAGCAAAGCTTTCCTGTCATTTTAACAGGAAGTAAAATCCAGACAAGTTTTTTCATTCCTTTTTTTTTACAATCACAAATTAAACAACATTTTGTTATGGTGTTAGAGCGCTTTTCTACTCTCCCAGAGCACTCAAAGTGCTTTAGGACCAAGTTTCTAAAAAATTCAAACCATTTAGTGCATTGAGCACTTGCCTAAAGAGTTTCACACCTCTTATGAAAAAAAAAAATCTCTGGTGAGGTGACGACCAGTTTTCCTGATGTAGTTGTCGAGCACTTATCAAATAATGTTTTTCTCTGAAACTGGCAGACAGCATGCGTGCACAATCAACAGCACTGTCTTTGCACTCTTTTGCCTCGAACGCATGACTCAATGAAAAGTGCATGAAATTACAGCTGAACTAGCTTCTAGATTGGTGCTGCTGTTTGATAAATATCCACAAACAACACAAGTCGCTATGTGAACAGAGTGCCTCTGTGAGTCTGGTTTTGTGTATCTCTAGATTTTTCTGTTCTTTTCCACTCTCCTTATACGTCCTTACTGTGGATTTTCCCTCTTCACTCCTCTGTCCACCTGTGACCGCCCTACTCATACGAGATCTCTTCTGCTTTAGTCTCAGCTACACACTGCATTGTCTCTTCTTTTTACTCTGCGTGATGCACAGCATGCTGCTGCCAATATAAGAGCACACAGAGCTATGGGAGGTCTGCAGACTTTTAAACCATCCATACAGCCATGATCCTATCAGCCCGTGTCAGATGATATTTCTTAAGTGAAAAGTGTTTATTTTAAGTTTAAACTGTGGTATTTTCTGGGACTTTTAATGTACTTGAGGAAAAATTGCATGCACTGGTGCCGAGGCTTTCAGTGACTGGGGTCCTTGAGGTTATTTTTCATCAGCTCTGCAGTTTACAGCGCCTGTGGTCCATCGCTTTCACGTAGGCCAGGCTGCACGCGTTGAGACGATAACACAACATCCATTATTATCTTTATAAGTTGTCTTTTATCTTCTTAATTGACATCTCATGCTCTCATGCTCATTAGCCACATATGATGTCATGGCATGGCAGCCAAAAATAGTATCTTTACACAAAGACAAGCATGCAGAGACTTCCTGCTTTATTTCTGAGCTGAGTAAAATGCCTGCCTGCTTATTCAGTTGTGCACATTTATACTATGAGTATCATGTGTTTTGGCCGTTTTATCTCTACCGTAGCTCTGATTGATATTTTAAGCATCCTTATTATTATCTCCCCCCAAAAGGAGGAAGTATGTAATTGTTTCCATTTAATTGTTTGTCACAGTTTTCAAGATTTTCTGTGATGGTAGATGCCAGTAACAGCTCAAATCTGAAAATCAGTAAAAACTTTATATTACCCACAATTTGTTATGGATAGTCTTCAAACTTCACATCAATATAATAGGTGTTGGGGGATATGAGTATTTAGGCTGGCTAGACATTTTAACCTTGAAATTCATTGTCAGTGCCGAAAGTCAAAGTTGGAAACAAAAAATTCAAGAAACCGTATTGAGTAATATATCGAATGAAAGGGAAGAGAGAGCTGTACAACACGTTTTGTTTTTTTAATATGATTCCCTCAGAGGTCACAGGCTGACATCATTATATTTTAATAAACACACACTGATGTCAGCATGTTGTTGAGCAGGTTAACAATGCACCAACTTAAGAATACAGATTTGGCTGGGTTACATCATTAATGACTGCAATCTACCAAATGCAGTGAAAAGGAGCAGATTTGCTGAGGATGCCAGTTAGTGCAACAGACGACTACAAGTAACATGGAAAAAAAAGAATACCATAAAAGCATAGGTTTTACACAATTCAAAGCAGGGAGAGGTGGCAAGAGGAGAATCAATGCGTTCTGACATGAGGCTAATTCTTTGGTCAGACATCGAGTGCGAGACTGGCTGGGGACGGGGCAACCTTTCTCTGTATGAATCATGACAACTGAAACAGAGGACAGGATTCAGCAACCCACAGGCTAATCATTTACACACAATTCCCTAATGTTATGTTGAAATCTGCGTGTAACAGCTAACCTGTAGGACGGAAAGAACATATTTGACAAATCTCACCAGATCCTGACTGCTCCAGCGTTAATAAAGTTACCATGCTCGTACCTTGTAAGTCCACACATCAATTTCACTTTCTCTGTGCTGTGGGATGCTGGAGGTGACACATACAAAGCAGTGGGCAGGAGAAAATGAGCATAATGTTTCTGCCAAATCCCAAATTCCATTCAGTCACAAATGAAGAGCAACCAGAGAAACTCATGTGAAGGAGCTAAACATGATTTATTGAAATACAGATTTTGTGTAATAAACTTTTTGTATTTAGCCGAACAAAGTCCAGTGATGATAGGAAATAGGTCATCCTAGATTCCCCCTGGTATCTACATGCTGGTGGTGGCAGGAATGAAGCAGGTGGATACTTGGATGGGTATCTCTGTCTGGCGAGGTGAAAATGAAGAGTTGGCTGGATGCAGAAATACTGTAAGACTCTAAAAGACTGAATTCTCAGAATGGCAGTTGAAAGGTTTAAAGTATACAGGACAGAAGCTGATTGGCTCGCTGAAGCCAGGAAAGAAAATGACAGGTTCAGAGTAATGATGACAGAATCATATTTGACAGCTTAGGAAAGCAGAAGTTATGTAAAGAACAGATTATTTGTCCAAACACCCAACTGCAGGCAGATGACTGAATACATCCTAACTGAAGTTACATATATATCCATATCGTGTGTACATCTTGCACTGAGCAACTATTCTCCTCCTCCCTTCCTCCACATTAAATCCCCCTTTTGCTGCATTAAAATACCACAGACAGGACCAGAAATAATCAGGACTTGGCTTTAAACATTTTGGGTAAAGACACAATTACAAACTATACAGCGGAAACACAGCTTAGGCGATTACTTGAGCTGATAACATCTATCACAGTTAAGCACGACTGAGTTAGTACATGCTGCTTTGGCAAATAATGGCACAAACAGCAGTAAATTGCCTACTGCAAACCTCAGTAATTCACCTCCCCAAATGTTGTGGTCTGAAGGGGAAACTCACAAAAATGTACTGTAATGAGACCAGGCACAAAAATAACAGTGACCTGTCACTAAATGAAGGTGTTTTAGATTTACTAATTATGCATAATTTAAAAATATATTAAAGGGTGGCTAATCATCATCATCATCATCACCATCATCATGTTTGATTCTTCTTGGTGGTTTCTTCCAATGATGTAGTGAGCTATGCTAGTTCAGATTTTAATTAAAACCATTCACACCCAATCAAACTCCTCAGCCCTGTGCCTGCAATCACATTATGGAGTGCAGCATGAGGCTATTTTTTTTCTGTCTTTCTCCAACTTTTTCCAACTTCAGTTTTTACAGGCTGAGGGGGAAAAATAAGAGAAAATAAGCATAGAATACAGAGTAGAGGAAGTAAGGTAATAAAAACTGGAAAACACTGATAAGACACATCTGTAGGATTAAATGAGACTCTATCAGTGTGCTAAATGAGCACCCTCACCCCCATTAGCGAGGTTCACCAAAACATTCTTGAGCCGTCTGTGGAGTGCCCCTCCTGTGAATCTCAGGTTGTAAAACACAGACACACAAACTCAGACATGTTCGCTTCACTTCTCCCTAAAGATGCAGACAATAATAGTGTTGAGATTTTAAGAAGCTATTGGGTGTTAACACATCTGATTAATGATTAATGCCTACTACTCTTTCAAGTGAACACCGGTACAGCTGGACTGAGAAATCCTGGGTTTAACTGAGCCATGTGTATAATCAGTTTTATCCAGTGTCAGAATTAATGATACTGAACAACAAACTAAGGCAAAGTTAAAGGGAAACTTCAACAAGATTAAAAACACTTTCCCATCTGTGTGTTGATGTAATGTTCCTGTAGAACTTACCAGGAACTTCTCCTAACAATATCCCGGCTCAACCAGCTCAGGTTTCCTTAAAAAAGGACCAAAAAGCAGTTTGTAAAACTAAAACCCTTTTGTACACCATCCTTCTTCATGCGCCTCACAGAGCATGAAGAAATGCTGCTGAAAGGAGAATAAATCTGAGTCATACCAAATGAATTCAAACTAATGCTGTTTTTGGCCATTTTGTCTCCTGGACAGGTAAGCATAATTTATGTGATGGCTCGTATCTGCAGTTGAACTATTGCTACTGGAAAAACTTATCTAAATGCACTTTTTCAGAACTTTTGTTCTTTGTGGATTTTTTAAGTTTTTGTTTAAAAAGATGTCTATCCTGTTTTCCCATTGCTTCATGTGTAATAAATAGAGTCTTTCAGGTGTCAGTCTTCTAGCTATCATACCACTTACTTAAGCAGTTAATCATCAGTACAGAACTGCTATCAGCTCTTATACCCGACATAAACAATCAACGAACAGCAGCATCATGAAATTTATGACACTCACAGATTATTGTATTTGTTGTCTTAATTGGACACAAGATGTTTACCCTGGTTTTATAATCAGTGCTTTTGTAAGTAAAATAGTCTCTTGATTAATTGTTGAAATTGAGAGGAACATATTCATGTGATTTGTGATCCACAGAGTTGGATGAGAGGATTGTTGCCACTTTCATGCCACGTCTGCGATCCAGTGTTTTGTGTTTCATTTATATTCCTCGATTATTGTTATTCATGGTTTCAGTTTTCTTGATGGGTTTCTGTTCATGTTATATTTGTTTTTAGCTTCTAGTTTCAGTCACTGTGCCCTCCCTGTGTTCCACATTTCATATCCAGTCAGTCATGTCTCAGTGCATACGTCATATTTTATTTTGACAGTCTCATGTCCTATGTTAGTGTGTTCAGTTTTGCTTCCCCTTTGTCTTGTTTTGTCTGATTATTCCCAGCTGTGTTTCCACCTGTTTCCCATCCTCTCATTATCTGCTTGTGTATTTAAGTCCTCACTCTTCCTGTGTTTATTGTCGTGTTCTCTGCAGTTGCAGTGTGTTCCTGTGAAAGCCTCATGGTCTCTAGCCACGTCGTGAAAAGACAAGGCTCGTCTAGTTATTCATAGTCTAGTGCAAGATTCTTAGTCCAGCTTCATCTTTGGTTGGTTTCCTTTCAGCATTCATGTACCCAGTGTTAGTTTGAGTTGTTCAGTAATAAAGCTGCCACCTTTAGTTAATCCTTCTGTCTCCGAGTCCTGCGTTTGGATCCTACATCCTGCCTGCCACACAGCAAAACATGACATTTCCGGCATGTACAGTAAAAATATTAGGCCATAGCTGACAACTAAATCCTTTAGTCCACCAGAGAGGCTGAAAATAGGAAAATTATTAGCATGGCTATGTTGAAAAGTGCACCCCAAAAATACCATGTTATATATTTCTTTAATGTGTACAAAAATCAAAGTTTTGAACCAACAACTCACCATAATGTCATAATGCAGTGGCTTAATTTGTCTTTGAGAGAGTGTTTTATCCCCATTTAACGATCTTGTCAAGCGTCTGACAAGATCGTTAAATGGGGATTTCCTTGATAACCTCTGGTTCTACTATTCTGAATTTGCTAACCCAGTCTCTCTGTCTGTCTCGTAGTTGTCAGTTCAGAGCCTGCTCTGTAAGCCTGCTCACTCGTTTACCTGCAGTCCTGTGGAATTCTGCTCACACTGCCAGCCACACTCCACCGAGTTATCCGCTCAGTCCCTGTACCTCCAAAAGGAAGGACATACCAACGACTCACTTGCCTGCTCACTCTGGATACCAGCTTGTCTGACTCGTAACCCTTATGTGCTTCAATTCCAGGAACTGACAAGCAACTCTGATGAATTTAATCACAAGAGCTGTCTGAGTTGGCCACTTCTGACTCTAACTCTCTAATAGAGAATCTGCTTGCATCCCCTGTTGTCCAACTTCTCTTCCAAGCCATTCACCAGCTCTCAGTTCATTCAATATAGCTATTCAATAAATGCTGTAAAACTACTGTCTGTGTTTGAGTCTGTCTTTTGAGTCTAAATTAAGCCCAATTATGTCAGGTTCTGGTCTGCAGCTCTGTTCAAGGAATAGCAAACACTCTTATGCAGGGAATGACCACCTTCATTTACCGTTTAATTGCCAACACAAAAGTTAGGGGCAAAGTTAGACAGCAGTAATTGTAGATAATGGTTAATGGATGGCTGGGATGAACTGTAGACCTCTCGTGTACCCTGCCTACGGCAGCTGACAAAGGCTCTGTGGCAGTGGCTGTGATCATTAATTTTTCTTGCTATTGCTACATTATCTTACAATAAGATTAGATTATTTTACCATACCTGAATTATGGGCACTGCTCTGCAATCAATCTTAGCAACAAAACTTAGAGGGTGATCATATAACCACATTGTTGCACCACAAGTGTAAATTCCCTGATACTAATATCACCAACATAAGCCCCCGGATTTGCTTCAGTACTTTTTGATATGTTCTTTCACATAAAACTGATCCAGTATAATATATATAATTTCCTTTTAAAGAGCAAAAACAGCAATTCTGGTTTCGTCAATGATGAACGGCTGACCTTTCTCCAAAAGCTTTGCTAAAGCACTTTGCTAACTTAAACATGGCTTTGTTTGAATTGCAAAATCTTGCATGCAAACCAGATTTCCTGACAGAGAAAGAGACTGGAAATGTGCAAATGTTAGGTTTGACCCTTTAATTTAAACCTTTCTAATATTGCATTTCTCTTTTTTCGGAGATAATGGGGCCATTTCTTATCCAAATGCAACAGAAAATTCATGAGTAGAATTACATTTACTTGAAATGCATCAAATCCATTTTTTCCCTATATTTCAGAAGAGCTAATTCAAATGGGAATGATTTAAATTCAGACCAATCTGAGAAAACATCACCATGAATCCTAATAGACTTGCACACTGGGATGTAATTATAATCATGCATTAAGTAATTTTCCTATTTCTTCTCTTATTCCTATTAAGATTAAAACACATATCTTCTTATTTCTTTACCCTTGACATGTAAATCACTTTGCCTTAAAAACCCCTTCAACTCTTTGCTCTATAAGGTTCCTGCTCATTTACAGCCTCTCATCTCTACTTCATATATCAGGCTGTATGATGTGAAATAATGGTGCCTACCTGCCAGGTTCTACTGATTACAGCTCACCATGACTATAATAATGGTTCAGGTTCACAGAGACTCCTACACAGTTTATGGCTTATCATTGCTGCTGGTGCTAATCTACACTCAGCTCTGCCTTGATATTAAATGTAACTGTCAGCAAAAAAAATCAAAAATGCCTCAGACCTCTGAAGACATTCTGAAGGGACAATTGCTGCAGAGAGACTCACTTCAAAGTTGATTTCATCCTCCTTAAATC
This sequence comes from Haplochromis burtoni, assembly GCF_018398535.1. Lineage (NCBI taxonomy): Eukaryota > Metazoa > Chordata > Actinopteri > Cichliformes > Cichlidae > Haplochromis > Haplochromis burtoni. Next base: position 738,849 of record NW_024582574.1, read on the forward strand.
AAACACAAGAGATCAAGAGACATAAAGAATAAGAGAAATACAACTGAATCAGTGATGAACTAGCAATGAACCTTGCCACTTCAGAAACATTCCCTTTTAAAGAAGGACAGCGGTTAGCACAACTGCCTCCTCAGCCCTTACCTGACCAGTGCAGATTTTCCTCTATCATGTGTTACCATTAACCGTTGATACTCCACTAAAATCCTGTCTGGTCATCCCACATAGGATTAAAAAAAAACCTATGAATATAAACATACATATTTAAACATTTCCTGGATTTAAAACTATTGAGTTACTTTGATCAATAGTTGTGTAATTTCAATCTGATAAAGTCACCATAAGTAATATTGTTTTTATTGATTGTAGTTAATATTAATTGTTACTTTTTAATATATAGAACTGTCAAGATTATTTAAAGTGTTTGAGTTTTTGGCAACTAGTGTTAATCTCGTTAGAATGACGTTAACACCATAACCGCAATAATGCGGCAAATCTCCGTTAGCGAGTTAGTGTGGCTCGCCCCGTCTGTGGCGCTGCACGGCGCTAACGAGCTAACCGCACTAATGCGTTGATGCCGTGCAGCCCCACGGATCGGGGCGAGCCACGTTAACTCGCTAACGGAGATTTGCCGCGTTATTGCGGTTATGGCGTTAACGTTATTTTAACGAGATTAATGCTGACAGCTTTAACATAAAAAATTGTCAGTTGTGCCAGGTTAAATAGTTGAAAGTCATTCGTTCCTCATGTTGACAAGGCTATACTGACAAAAGAAAGAGATTTAGACACATATTAGACATTCTTCTTATTAGTAACAATTCTTATATGTAACAATAAAGCAAACAAACAGAATGCTAACAAAAACAAAATTATATATATATATATATATACAGTTTACTAGCTCACTCCCAACTTACATAGATGTATATTCTTTCATCCCTCTTCAATCTCAAATATTTATAGGATCACTGTAGTCCTGTTAAAACTAAGCATTACAATTCTCAGTTGAAATTCAATCATACATTTTTGGCAACAACAGTCATCAAGCAAAGCTTTTACAAGCTCTTGCTGAGAGCAGAGAGAGAGAAATTCCCCTTCAGAAAGATAAACCTCCTGCAGAACGAAGCTCAGAGAGGGCAGCCATCTGCCTCATCCTGCTGGGGTAAAGGCCTCAACTGGCAAAAAAAAAAGAGCAGAGAAATAACGACAGAAGAGTGGAGAAATAAAAAGAGTATAACAACAAGTACTCAGACACTTTGTTACTGCAGATAACAAACATGCATCTCAGGAGCTAGAGATACCTGCACAAAGGTACAGAGAGAGAGGCCAGAAAGGCTGAAACACAAAATACGACAGAGAGAAGACAAAAATAAGTGGTGTGAATGCAAATGAATGAAAGTGAAAGAGAAGAGATGCTCAGTGCTTGTTATAGAGACTTATTTAATATGCTAGTTAAGGACATTTTCAGTTCAAAATGTATTGAAAACACTGCTAGAATATGTATCCCTTTAAACACCATGTTAAAAATACAATAGCTTCTGCTTTATCTGAATGTAGAGGAAGAAAATTACAGGTCTTCCGAACCGTTATGTTTTAAGATGATTCTATTTTAACCAACTGATTTGTTTCATCTAGCCTCAAAGATAAACATAGTTGTTATCTGCATGGAAATTATTGGAAGTTTTTGCAATAATATTACCTAAGAGAAGCACTGCTAGCTTTTATTTGCATAGAAAACTCATCATTCATATGAACAAACTGGAATCGGTTAGATAAATTATCCAACCCAGCATATATTTTTTTTAAACTCAATGGTGTATTCTACATTTTACCAACGTGTTGTGATCAATAACAGCAAATTCAGCACTGAGATCAAGAACAACTAATATATTGCAACTGTTTTTCAAGATTTTTTCCAAATGAAGGAGACGTTGGAGATTGCTTAATAATTTGGTAATTCTCCTGGAGCTTGCCATGTGTAGCCTTTTGATAATAATGAACTGATGGATAAAAGCACCTTCAGCACTCCAGCAGGGATAGACTCTAAAAGATATTGTTAATGGTTGTAATTTGTTAAGAGAGATCAGAGATGGAGTCTAAATATAAATCAGATTAAAGCAGACAGTTTTTATTATTTGTTGAGGAGTTCATGAACTCATTACTACTGTAAAGTGTAGAAGTAAATTTAAATCTAATTTGCTATACAAAGAGGTGCTTACAAGGGTTATAGAGCTAGTTATGTAGCTATTTGGTGGTTACGTGTTTTGATATTTACATCTTTACACATTTGAACGTTTACACATGCATGTTCAAAGCAGTAATAAGTATGTGTTATATCTACTTAGTTGTTTTCCCTGCATTGATCTGAGTATAAGATTTCCTGGCTTCTGAGAGGCCAGTAAAGTATTCATGAGGGAGGTGCACAGGAAGTGTTGGTTGTTGTTGCTGTGTGCTGAGAGTAAAGAGGCTGCTAAGAAAGTTATCCGTCTCCGTCTTGCTGTTCCAAATTATTCAGAGAGATTCCAAACCATCTAGTGAACCCTCACGTTACAGTTACAGTTTTTTTTATTTGTTGAGGAGTTCATGAACTCATTACTACTGAGAGTAAAGGGAATACAGGGCAAACAGGACTGTGCCTCTTTGTAATTCTGGGCATAGAGGCTTCTCACTTGACGTCATACACATATTGCTCTATCGTGTCCACCACAGAGGACATGATACGACCGCTAGTTGCAAGGAAAGGATTGCTGGCTGTCGCTATGTGAAATCAATGGACCTTGAAAAACAGGCCTGGATGACTGGGGCTTTAGCCATTAATTTCCCATTAATAACAACCATCAACCTCCAGCAAACAAACTCCAACCAGTTGGAGAATACATGTTCTGTCCCTCATGGCGGGCTCTAGCGTTTGTGACTGGAGCCTTATTCATTTGATCCTACATTGTCACATGATTGTCACACGCCAAAATGACAGACAAATTGATGCCGCATGGTTAGCGATATATGTTTGCAAAAAATCGAAAGTGCTGAAAAGAAAATGATTTATGCTTTTTTTGAAAAGTTTTTCTCTGTCAATAATGAGTTGATTTCCTGTTTATTTTTGTGAAAGACCTTGTTTTATTTTGAAGGGCGTTATTGATTTAGGTTTCTCCCGTTACTGTAAATATGGCTAATGGAATTATCCTGCCACTGTCATTTTTAAGTATTTAGACAATAACTGAGAATATTTTGTGGTTAGAAAGAGTCAGCTCTTAAATGTGTTAGTATAGCCCTCTCTGACCACATGTGTCCTGTGGGGAAGTAAAGCACCATGCTGAAGAGGATGACATTTCATGGTCCAGTAGCATTATTACAACATAAAAACAAAATACCCTTGAATTTTTGTGCATGAAGGAGCAGCAAGGGGTTAGAGACTGGAGGAGGGCCTGATGCTGTCTACTCTTCTTTGGACTCCATTCAAAACTGTAAATTTGGAAACAAAAATGTGGTAGAACAACTTGCAATAAACATTTGGTTGGTCAAGTATTTGTTACCTGAGAATAAAAACCAATGAATCCATCTATCAGTGTGTTAACGTCACTCTGTATATTTTATGTGCATGTAAATGCTCGTTTTAATAATGTGAGGTATAGGGATTACGATTTGACAGTCACACATTACAGTTCATAATCCCCCTGTCATTTCAGACATTTGGGGATTGGTTTGTGTGCTGTCTAAGCAGAAATTAATGCAGGTTTCAAATTAGTCCTTCTGTGGGTGAGAGACACATTAGATGCAGGAATGTGCTGTAGCAAGCCTGTTAGGATTACCTTAGACAAAATAAATATATAAATAAACAAAGTATCAGTCTCATAGTAACTCAGATGTTGTCCTATTTTCCATGTTACATCTTCATAGTTGCCAGCTATCCGTCAGTTTCTTTGAGAACCACAAAAGGTTTAAATAATGCTATCTGCTGATTAATCTCTGTTAACAAATATCTGTATACAAACATCTAGAATCTTTAGGCAGGAGGCAAAATTTTGGATCAAAAAGCTTTCAGCTTTTCATTTAAAGTCCAAGTTCTTTGATACTCAACAGTTTGAGAAAGTTTTGATTGGGTGCAGATAAACAGTCAATGTGGAACGCATAAAAGAGATTGGATTTTATTTCCTCTCTCATCTTTAGCATTTTTTCTTCATTCATAAACAATGATTGTCACACATAAGAGGAAGTCTTGGCCCAGATATCTGCTGGCTTTACCTGAAAGCCCAGAAAATAAGCTTTTACCTTCAGAGGCTAAATCATCACAGCAGCTGATGGGCTCACAGATTTTCTGTTGATGGTCAGTAAATATGGTTTAAGAAGAGTTTTATACTAAAAGCACCTCTATTTTAGAATAAGCTTACTTGCTGGGCCCATTGCTTTGGGTTACAGTGAGGACTGGAATTAACTTGAGGTAATGGAATTTATGAAAACTTTTCAACATCAAATTGTTGCACAAATTTTTAAAACATCTGAACAATGGCAGCATCTTTTTTTTTTCTATCACAACTGATCAACTGGGCAGACCCAGGTAGTAACAGTTACTCTGATTACCCCTGATTCTGAGTGATGGAGGATTTATGGTCAGATTTTGGTTTTCATCAGGATGAAAGTCAACAACCAAGTGGAGAACAGTGAATACACTAGACATAGGTCTACTCATCGAAATGTTGGGTGGACAACCGGAAAAGAAATGAAGACTGTGATTTCCTTTAATACTGCCCCCTGGTGACAACATAAAGCTACAGCAGCTGCATGTGGGTTTTTACAAAGCTCTGCAAAACCAACCCAGATCTATAAACTAACAATGCACTGTTATTCAGTTCAATTTATTTTCTTTATATACCACCAAGTCACAAAAACAGTTGCCTCAATACACTTTATATAGTATAGAGAGAGAATCCCCAACAACTAGACAACACTGCTATCAGGAGGCACTTGGCAGGAAGGAAAAATTCATGTTTAACTGGAAGAAACTCTGGCAGAATCAGACTACAGAAGGCAATGAAGAAGAGAGTAGAGGGAGACAGGACAAAAGGCACATATTAAGAGAGAGTCGGAGTTAAATTTTTATTAATACTGGTTTTAACCGTTTAAATGCAATAATTGGGAGAGTAAAAAGAGTTGAGGAAGAATGGGAAGCCCCCAGTAGCCCAAGTCTATTGCAGCACCTAACTAAGGAAGGGTTCAGGCCTCAGGCACAGCTGGCTGCCGGCGGAGCTCACGGGCGCGTCACTGCAACTCCCCCTGGCTTCTGCTCTGCGGCTTCTGAGTGAACCCTCATCTGGGACTCTCCTCAGCTCTTTCTGGGACAGTGGCGCGGCTGCCCCTCTGTTGGTCTTCCTTGGTCTCTTGTGTTCTGGGGGCCTCTGGATGTCTGGAGTTTTGATCTCCTCCATACCTGCTTCATGCCCTGGAGGACGGGGCTGTGGCCCCCCCACACCCTCTAGCAGATCATTACATGAAGGAACCTTTTAAAAAAACAAGCGCGTCCATGCTCACAGGTGTACACACGGGTGGTCACACCCACAAACTACACACTTTTTGGCTCCTACCTCAAAGCACACTGTGTTCTGTTGATCTTATGTGCTGCACAATAATGTTTAATATTTAGTATTTACTGTCATATTCCCATATATCATTGTGATGTTGTTTATTCTATTACTCTTGTTCTCTTCTGCTTGTTTTCTTTTTTCTTTCTCAACAGGTGATCCAGGTGATCGATATATGCATTTTTTTTCTGCCCGTTCTGTTGGTTTTTGTTTTTTGCCCTTCTCCCCCGTCCCTCTTCTCAGCTGTTTCTCTTTCCCTCTTTCTTTCCCCCAGTCAAGTCTGTTCTGTATTCAGCAAGTGAAAATAAAATAAACAATAAAAGGTGAATCAAATGGACCATTATGGCAAGGCTGGGATGGTCAATTTGGTAAAGTAAATCCGTTGGGCATCTTTCTTTGCCTTTAGACAATAATTCTGATGGCAAAAGAGCCAAACGGGACAGGCAAAAGAAAAAAAAAAAGGAAGGGTTCAGGGTCACCTGGTCCAGCACTAACTATATCCTTAATCAAAGAGAAAAGTGTCAGGGGGCGGAGAAAGAGTGGACTCGACAGCGGAGCTCCTTGCAGGTAAAGGTGTGGTTTATTTACAAAGTGGTGAAAACAGTTAACAGCTGAACCAGGTACAATGAAAGGTGAGCGGGTGATTTTCTCCTCTTCTTTTCATCCGTGCCCGAGTACAGAGTCAACACCCCGTGTCCCCCAGTAACCCTCGTCCCAGGTGGTGATTGGCCCTCGAAATTCCTCTCCTCTCTCCACGCGGTCCCGAGCTTTGCTAATACTCCAACGCTGACTGAAGGGCGATCGCTCTGTTAAATAGTCCAGCTAAGATGGCAGATGATTAGCAGCAGGTGCGAAGCACGGGGACGCTCCCAGGAGCGCGCGCCCCCCACGGACGTAAACAAACAGAGAGAGAGAGGGGAGAGGGAGCGAGAAGACAACATCACGGGCAGGCCGACCGGTGAGGACCGTCAGACCTTGACAGTAAGTTTGAAACCTGATGCAGACAGTGCAGCACACTATGGCAGATATTGTAAAAAAGTTAAGGAATTCACTATGAAGAAAAATAGTAAGATAGCAAGTATGAACTGCAAAGGACATCTGGAACTTAAGTAATAATTGTGAAGTTTTAAAAATAAACACGCAGAAAAGCAAAAACGAGAAACTCTCTCAGGAAACCCAAGCCAAACCACTTTCTTTCCAGGAACCAGACTGCCCAGTTTTCTGCTTCTGTGGTAGAAATGATGGCACTGAAGTGGGTGGCACAGCATGGTGGCAGATGTAGAACATTTAATTGAGGTTAGCTGGATCAAAGCATCAGCAGGAAGCACAGAAAGGTGTGTAAAAGTACAGTAAAAGAAGTCTCTGTGTTCATCAGTAATCTTTTGTCTGTTTTTTTGACCGAATTTACCCCCACCTCTTCTGTAGAGCCACTATTCTGTCAGTGCCAACTTGAAATGAGATCAACAGTGATCTGTAACTGACTGCTGCCCTGTTTTTGCTAATTTGTAATTGAAGAGACGTTTTGTGTTAAGCATATTTTGTGGTTAGGTGACTTCCAAATTAAACATAGACACTGTTTGTTCATCTGAGTTCACTGAAAGGAGTGGAGCTGTGGAAATTTATCATTCCAGCCAACTGAGCTAAGCCATTGGGAGAGTGTCTGGGGTTGGCTGCTCCCACTTCTTCTTGGTAATGGAAAAACCCACACTGAGAGTAAAGATAAAGAATTGGGAGCAAAATTCACAGACTGCATCTCAATTCCCATTGGATTTTGGGCCCCAGTGGTCACAAAGCACAGTTTGGTCCATGCATATCTAATAATTTCTGGAGAATTGATTAATTTAATTTAAAAAAATTTTAAAAGAGTGTCGGCTATTTTAAAGCTTATTTGATCTTTTTGCAAATCCTCATTAGCTGCATGGTCTCATTGCTACTTGTCTTCAAAGCTCATAGATTGAAACATCTTAATGCCAGTGCAGTTTCTCTTGAATGAGAAAGAGGATGGCTTCAATCTTCCACATGCTGTCGAGAGATAGAGGGAAGGAAAAGGAGTCCTGCAGGAGTTCAATGCATTATCCCAGTCAATATATTGATGCATGTTTGAGACTGATCCAAGGATAAAATCCCCTCCGAGGCAGCGGTAAGAGGAGAGGGAGGGATGGTGATGTTTATATTCATTTGTCCTCTACTTGTGAAACGTGCACACTTCCTCTCACCCACTCATGAATAATAAATGCACACAAAGCTTAAATTGCCCTTTTTGCTATTGCGTCAGATGATGGATTTGTTTGAAAACCACTTGACCTTACCTCAAACATCATCACTGTGCTCTGTCATTGACCCTCGTACAAGGTTGCCAAGTCACAGCCTGGCACCAGCAGCTGAACCGTTGCACAAAAATGTCTACTTGGAGATTTGGTTCCTGTAACAGTTTGTTTGGCCCTCTAGGTCAAACAGAATTCAATCTCTGTGTCTCATTTGTTTTCTATCTGCCACTTCGTTTACAGTAATTTAACTGACGATGTTGTAATTGTATGTCAAACTTCCCATCACTGTGTTTGCTAATTAATCACAATCCGACAGCCAGTTCAAATAAAGCAGATCTGTGACTTCTACCTCAGGGCTAAAACTTGTTTTTAATGAAACCTGTGGTGTACGCATAGGCGTCACCATCAGTAGTTACCGTATGCTACTTTGTGTATGGTGTATCTTTGAGAAAACACCACAAAAACAAACTTTTATAGACATGTAAAAGAACACTTGCCAAGACAGAAATCTGAAAAACATCATAAGAATGTTGATTATATCTCTTTTGAAGAGATGGAGACAACAGCTCATCTAAATAAAAGCCCTCAAGGTGTACATTTGAAATGAGGGTTGATGTATTCTTTTCTTTTTCACATTGTGCTCTAATGAGGCCCTGCTGGTACAATCACTCGTGTTCCCATCTCGGCCCAGTAGGAGATTTTGGTTGTGAATGTGTTTTTATTCCATTCTGCAGCATTAATTCCCCCCTTTTTAAAAACAATTATCTGAATTTTGCCTAACATGCAATAACAACCTGGTTTGTCAAGACTAGTGTGACATTGTTGATCAAAAGAAAAAGTAACTTGTCAAATTTTTCCCATTACTTTTTAAATGTAATATACCACGCTGTGCAAAAGAGACCCTCATTGTTATACCTCTCTCCTGACCTCCTCCATGTGTATTGACGATGCCTAAACAAAAAATTGTAAACTAGGATTCATTATTCCTAGAGACCTGTTGGCATGATTTTCAGTACACTTCATGTATAATTTGGTATACCTCGACCCTTTTTCCATGTTTTCTTTTCCCAAGAGTGGCTTTGGTTTCTTGACAGCCACCCTTCCACTGAGACCATCTCTGATGAGGCTTCAGAGAATAGTAGGTGGATCAACTGAAGGGCCAGATGTATCTCTCAGGTCTTTTTTTCAGGCTTGTATTGTATTTTTCCCTGTTTCCATTTCAGGACGTTCAGACACTGTTCTTCTTCAAGGACACACCATGCTGAGATATGTCAAGTGTTCAGCTAAGAGCTTTTTGATAGTAATCTTGTGGTGCAAAATACTATTCTATGGCTATCAAACTGTTATTTTTGGCCATTCTTGTATATTCAACTAAAGAAATGAAAAAAAAAATGATACGGTTTTGAAACACGCTGCTAGTAACAAAGTGCACAAATATTCAATTTAAAATTGGTTTTTTGCTTAGTTGTTCGTTATGTGTATTCATCCCTTCATTTAGGTGACTTTTTTATGTTTAAATGATTCCTGGGTAGGCCTCAGTGTCACTGGACTTAACTTTTAGTCCAGTAAGGACTGGACTGAAAAATGAAAAAGCAGCCAATGACCAAAAAACCTTTTAAAAGCCGTGAGAAAGCCTGAAAAACTATTGCTCAAGACCACTTTAAACATTAAAGCAGGGGTGGAGCGTGGGGGTGGCATAGTGGGCTTAAGCCGGGTTGTTTTGTCAGAAGCCCGGGGTCTTTTGGAGTGTAATTTTTTCATAGTTAGATGCCTGGCTGACAACTGTATAAAACAAAAAGTACACACAATATTCGAAGCACATAGTGCACACTGTGGGAATTTACGACTGTGCGTGAATCCCCCCTGATATTGGTATGATCCGAGCTCAGGCAGTAAGCGCAGCGGGGCAGCTGCTGCCTGTGAGTGTGCTGCTGGAGAAACGGAGCCAGCCATACTAAGGAGAGCTTAAGTTTGACCAGGTACCAAAGCAAATCATTCGTACTGTACAAATAATGTAAATATGACGGTGATCACGAAAGATTGATATCAAACTGATCACTTGACCCATATTACGTTACTTGCTCTTCAAGTGAATCAACAAATGGCGAAATGAAAAGCCGAACAACAACAATGCTGTTTCTTTAGAGAGTCTTAGCTTACATGTGTGTTTATTTCATATTTTCAGTTGTTACCCTCCACGGCTAAATAAATCGGTTTCAGTAATGCACTGATATACAAGAATGGACATAAGGGGCTTCTTTCAAAGAAAAAACTCTGGTAGTATTTTATATATTATGCTTTGTATGTTGTTCAGTATATTTCTATGCAAAACAAGAGGAATTTCAATCACACAGCAGTATATTCACAGTTGAAACCAGATATTTACATACACTTTATGGAAAACACAAGAACATTTTTTTACTGTACAACATCAATTTAGAGTAAACTTGTTTTGTTTGAAAATATCTTTTGAATTAGTTAAATGTCAGAATAAAGAGAGACAGAGCTGTCTATTTTTTTCACTTTCATCAAATTTAGGAGTACATATACACTAAGTTTATTGTTAATTAATAAGAAAACTCCAGACGATTCCATTCTGAGCTGAAGAAGCTTCTGATAGGTTAGTAGAGTCCATGTGAGTAAATTGGTGGCACAGCTGTGGATGCATATAAGGCAAAACACAGAGCCTGTTTCTTTGAATGGGAAAATCAAGAGATGTCAACCAAAACACCAGGAAAAAGAACTGTGGAGCTCCATAAGTGTGGCTCAATTTTGAATACAATTTGGTGCCATTTACAATTAAGAAATACAGATAGTTTCTCTCTTTACTCTTAAAGTTAACAAATATGTTTTTGTAATAATATATTTATCAATCTAAAAAAATAAACATTTAGTCTGATTTGATGTTACAATTAAAAAAGTGTTTGTGTTTTGATCTGAAGATTGTAATATCTGGTTTCAACTGTATATTTGATGATTGTCAGCACAAAGAGGGAGAGAGAGGAAGAGAGAGATGGAGAATGAGGACAGAACAGAGATGAACAAGAGCAGGTGAGACACACATGTTAGTCAAATGGTTGTTTACCAAAAGTATCACCGTATCATAGGTACTCATGTATCTCGTACCTAGTGTTTCTTTTTAGGTTTGATTTTCAAATTCTAATTTATTAAGTTATGCAGGCTTGTTTGCACAACAAGGCTAAATAATTATATAAACTTTTCTCAATCTAAATATTGTACTTTGTAATAGTTATCGGTCTTGAGATTTTAGTTATATTATCTATCTGTTGTGTAAGTTAGTATTGATTTGACGTTAGTCCGTTTTTCGTCATTCTGTTGATTGTTAGTTTCTTTAGCTGACTTGTTGCCTGCTGCTAATAAAACTAGTTCTATCCTAGTTCTGATTCTGGTTCTGTCTTGGTTAAGTCCCAAGTAGTCCTGATTTTGAACTGTTGTAGTCCTGTTTTAATTCCGGATCAGTTCTGGGTCTGGTTGAATTGGGGTTTAGTCCTCGTGTCTTGATACAGCCCCGATTTTGTTCTGCCTTGCTGCTTAATTAAAAAACTAGTTTAAGGTGTCCTGCATATGTGATATATATTTTTCCCTATATGAAGTCATTCTTTTTTGAACAAAACTCAAAACAGAGCCATTAATCTTTCAGTCATTTCTAACCCCCCCCCAATCCCACATGCATACTACCCTTTAGGGCTAAGCCCCAGGTGTTTCAAATGTCTGGCTCCGCCTCTGCATTAAAGGCTGTTTTTTTGAAAGCAAAATATAAAGAAATGAGGAGTGGCTCAAGACTTTTGCTTTATTACTACCTATTACTTATTACTCCATTTGTACAATCCCAATAGAGCACTAAGATCTTCCAATCAGATGCTACTAACACAACCTAGACACCCCTCGACTGAAGTCCAGAGGTGACCGGGCCTTTGCAACTGTAGCACCTAGACTCTGGAAAAACCTCCCTGCTCATATTTGTTGCTCCGAGTCTTTCCAGTCTTTTAAATCGCGTCTTAAAACCAATTTTTTTTTTACTTTGGCTTTTGGTTCTAACTAGTTGATTATTATCTGTCTTGTGTTGTCACCTATTACTTCCTGCCCTGTTTTTTTATTATTGTTTTGTTTTAATTGTCTCATGCTTTTACTCTGTCTGACTGTCAAGCACTATGGTCATTGTTTCTATTGTGTGCTATAGAAATACATTTTGATTTGATTACTTTATTATTATACTTTACCTGCCCAAAGATCACTTCATAGTAATGTTTCATTGTGAGTCTGGATCTGCTCTAGAAATGGACATTGTTTCCTTCATTGTTAACTATACCGCAGTCTTTCTGTATCTCCCTTTGTTTCCTGTAAAAATCAAGTTGGGCTGCTTGGCTGAGGTCAGCGTTCATCCTTATCATCAGTGTGGTTCTGAGGATCTTTTGCTTTTTGTTGGCATGTTGTCTTTTTAGATATTTGGAAAGCTGTTGTATTCAGTAATAATCACAATTAATAAGATAATTTTAGTAAAACATTATACCCAGTAGAGACCAAGACTAATTAGCATTTCAACAGGTGAACAATTGTTCTCTAATTAAAATAGTTTTGTCCACATTTTTGAAGTAACAGGATGTCTCAACTGGAACAGTAGGCGATTTAAAACACAACAACCTAACACCCTCATTTCAGACTGGTGACTGTCTTTTCCTTGTTTAAATGCATACAACAAAATCCCAACACCAAGAAATTACGTAGTTATCGATTAACCATACAGATATGAGGCAGTTGGTTGTCTTGTCATTCAGCAAAAAAAAATTTCATTTAGTTTGATGTGTAGATTGACTTGTAATTCAGGCAATATTGCATGTTTTGGGTTTTGAATTAGTTGAACAATTTTTAACTGTGAATTAAAAGAGGAAACGTGAACAGTCACTGAGCTCCTTTCTGTAAATCTGGATTACCGGTAATTAGTAATTCTATTTACGAGGCCCTGAAACCAAACTGTATCATTTAAACATGAAGCAACATCGAATATTTGTATTTGTAAACCAGCAATTAGTCTAACAAAAAACAGAACCCTCCTTCAGTTATTCTTAATCTTTCCTTTCATATTTGTCCCTGTTTAGCCACTGGTGATAATCACAAGGTCAATCAGATACCGCCCTTGATCAGTGTTTCTGTATTCAACACAGATAAGACACTGCGAGTCTTTTAAAATGAGAGTGTCCCGATAATTTAAAACCTACTCTCACAACAGACCATCCCTCATTTTTAAGTGGAAAAAGGCCACAGAGACTCTTGAGAAATGACAACAATTTGGCAGACAGTTCACGTAAAAGACAGAGGAAAAGTGGCCATCGTACCCCACAGACAAAGAGAAAAAATGTATTAGGAAGGGTGTCAGAGAGACACATAGATCTAGAGTCTATGAGAGAGAAAGCAGCTGACAAAAATGAAGAGATGAACGTGTATGTGACAGAGAAAGCTTAAGGTGATGTGTAGCTGCCTCTGGCAAGACCTTAATAGTATTGTGTAGTGTGCCATTCAAGTGTAAATCTGTGTTTGTGATGAGAGAGCAGATAATCTAAAGTTGTGTGTGATGAATCTTTATTTTCGAACTGGTAAGAGTCTTAGAGTTGCACACACAGGCAAAGATCAGGATGTAATTAGATGCTCAGATTATGTCTTTAATATGAGGGATAAAATATTCGCCCAACATTTCCTGTGTAACATTTTTAGGGAAAGTAAACACCTGTGTCTCCTCATCTGACAAACACTAGAGGAGCATCATCTGTTCACATAGTTAAGTGGTTACAACTATCATCTCTGGAGTCACACATCTGTCTCACAGGCAAAGATTCAATTTCACCAGAGCTTCGATTCTTAGATTTGCATGCCGAAATCATAAATACAAAAGACAGATGCCTTTAAATGAGCCTCAGGAATGTATTCTTGCTATGATCTAATAAAATGTCACGAGGCTGCAACTTGCAGCTATAAATCCAAGAACCACTAGAGTATGACCTGCAAATACCAGACTTATTAGAAATACATGTGGGTGAAATGAAGGCCATAAAACAGCAGAATAGAGTTGAACAACAAAAGCTATTCAGAAAGAACTAAATCAGAACATTGTCATTTATCATATCCTGCTGAGGCGCTCTCACTTCCACCTGACAAAATGGAATAGAGATGATTTTACTTGGTTTCAACTGAAAGCTTCAACAGAGTAACAGGAAAGATATTCAGCTACCTTTAACAACACAATTTCTTCCTAACAACAGCAAAAGACATCAAAATTTACAATACTGGTTCTGTTGTCATGACTAAATTTCAGTGTCATGACAGGAAATAAGTAAAAAGAAGCATAGATTTTCATTGTGTGTTAGGTGAAAAGGAGGATGACAGAGTGAGAGTATATCAAGTTTGACGAAATGCTCTCCAGCTATCGACCATTTTCTTGGGTACAGCTTATTAGTAGCAGCTTAGTCCCCCTTTGGTCTTCAGAACTGAAATAACTCTTTGTTACATTGATCCATGATGGCAACTTGCTGTTCCATCACATCCCAAAGGTTTCATCTACAAGAAACTTGTGACAAAATTGTGACACCATTTATTATCCTGGTGGAGGCACTCATCAGAATATGTGTACACAATAAAAGTATGGACACAGTCAGCAACAATACTCAGGTAGGCTGTGGTATTTGAGCGATCCTAACTTAGGACTAAGGGCCTGAAAACGTGCCAGGAAAGCAGCCTCCACAGCATTACACCACCAGCAGCTTGTACTGTTGAGAAATAAATAACAAGAAATGAATTGAAAATGAGCCGATAGAATTTTGTTGTAAACACTATGCTTTCAGGTTGTTTATGTCAAATTCTGCATCCAAATGGTGCAGCAGAAATCGAGACTAACAGGTAACCAGGCAACAGTTTTTCAAGCTACTGTCCAATCGTAGCTGACAGGAGTGTCAGCTGGTGTGGTGTTCTGCTGTTTTAGCCCAGATGCATCAAAGTTCAGAGATGTTCTTCTGCATTACTTCAATGTAGTAAGTGGTTGTTGAAGTTACTGTTACCGTCCTAACAGGCAGTTTGGCCATTCTCCTCTGACCTCTGGCATCAACAAGGCATTTTTACCCAGAGAATGAATATTTTCTCTTTTTTTGGATCATTCTCTGTAAACCCTAGAGATGGTTGTGTGGTAAAAACCAAGCAGATCAGCAGTTTCTGAAATACTGAGACCAGCCTGCTTGGCACCAGCAACCATCCCACATTCAGTCACTTAAATCACCTTTGTTCTCCTTTCTGATGCTCAGTTTGTAACTTCAACAGGTCTTTTTCATCCTGTCTGTATGCCTAAATGCAATAAGCTACTGGTATGTGACTGGCTGAGATATTTGTGTCACAAAATGTTTGTGAAATTTCTGCAGAAAGCTTTGCTGGAAATTGTGAACAATGTTTGCAATTTTGAACAAAAAAACCCCCACTGATACCTAAAAAAAGAAGCTATATTTTGAAAGAAAAATTGTTGAATGTACGGTAACACCAAGTGTAGACAGCTGCAGAAAGATAGAGAAAAAAGAACGGTTCTTTAATATTACTAAAACTAATACTGAAAACAGCAGACTGCATGAACATTTCTCGTGGCTCTTTCAAGAGCATTTTTGTTAGCTGTTCATTCAACCAGAGGGTGAGTCTAACAAAAAGCACACCTTAGCTGGAGTTAAAACATATTCAATTTCAAGTTCTGCAGCGAGCATATCAATATGTGACATTTTCCCAGTGAGAACTCATTTTGAGGGTCATGTTTTAAAAACCATTATAAAGCAACAGAAAGAAAGCTTGGCACATTCCAAAGAGGTTGCCCGTGTGGTGCAGACTGCATGAAAATCCACTCAGCATTGTAACGCACTGATTTCATTTGGCTGGCTAAATTAATACATACACACACACACACATATATATATATATATATATATATATCATATGTTGTGTCACCAGCAACATCAGACCCATTGCGTTATTGAACGTACTGTGTGTTCATAGTCGTGTTTCTTACTGTCAGTTGATGGTTTTCATCTCTCTTGGTTTGGAAAGAGAGAAAGAGAAAAGTAGTCACTGAATGGTCTCTGGTCCTACATGAATGGAACCTTAAATAAGATAATGCTTGTTTGCAAATGTTATTACTTTAAATGAATAATTCCTCAAGCAACCCATTCTGTAAACATCAAAAATGCAAAATCACATGCGTTTTAAAAGAAACATTATGACAGTGTTATAGTTTTGTGCTCGATAGACTGTCAGCACTTGGCTAGGTTTAAGTAAAGCACATGGACTTGTTTAAATGTCTAAAAAATCAGACAATCTGCTGAGTCCTTTACTGACATTCAATCAAAATATTGATTTAGGCTTGTAACTGTGACCTCTGCTGTCAGAGTCATGTGCTTTGTACACAAATCTACCCTACTGGCTCCTAAGAGTTAAATAAGAGAAAACACATGCTACAATTAGCAATGAGTGCATGAATGAACACCATTCTGATAATTCTGGTAGCAAATATGTTTCTTTTTAGATATTTACTGAACATTTTCCGAAACAGAGTTGTCTCAGGCTGGTTCGCATATTCCCATGACTTATTAACCATCCAATTACTTTATCTCTAGGGCTAGAAAGGAGATCATTGTGTGTGGGCAGAGCTGAATGTAATTCTGCCTGGTTGCACATTTTGGAACAAACTGTTAGCTGTGGTTTGTCATGCCATGTGTGTACAACAAGGCCCATGTGTCCTTTAGATTTCGTTCCAGCCAAACACTTCAGCAGGTGATTTCACTCTGGAGTTTTCCTCTGTGGTTCAAAGTATTTTAATTAGTGTTGAAGTGTTTGGTTGGAATGACAACCTGCACGCACGTCCCTTGATGCCTCAAAGTGGTTTGAGAAGCAGTGGTGTAGAACAATGAAAGGCTATACCTCTCTGTGTTCCAACACATCCCCAGCTGCCAGATTAAATCAAAGAGCAACAATGTTCAAAGGAAGGGCACGCCCCAGTCGGACCAATCCATCATCTGATGCAACACTGGGAGTCAGGTTTATGTTGGCTAAACATTTATTATTCATGTACTCTTCATATGGAAGGAGAGTGAAGGGGAAATGAACATAAATCTGTCCATTTCTTGTTGTTTATTTCTCTCTTAGGGAGAGCGACCCCCCCACACACCCCAGCCCCATCTCTTTCTCATATAGATACATAAACATACAAGTCTCGCTCTCTCTAGCCATGAAACAGTCTCAAGAGTCATCAGTATATTGACCCACAGAGCAAATCCCCTGAGGAGTTGTCCCTGCTTCCCTGCTTCTTCCTCCTTTTCATCCTTCTAAGGCTGACTCAACACTGTCAACTCAAACAACATGAGCTGTTAACATGTAATCCTTGTTCACTGATGGCTTATAGCATTTTATCTAAGATACTGCATGGTGCATTTGATAATTCTTGACTTTGACAGTAATAACTATGATGATCATCATTGAATATATTATTTCAAGGCTTGTTTTCAAAGCCTTTGAAATCTGAACAAAGCATTTGGTTCACGTTTTTATTCTTGAGGGATAGTGCTGTGATCATTTGGAGTTTCTCAGTTTGTCTGTTTTGCTACAAATGAGGGAAATTTCAATGAAATGAAAAGAATTACTTGTAGTATTGTGGGAGAAACAGTGCAGATGACTCGTGTAGCTCCATGGTGCATTAATTATGGCGGGCACAGCAATGAAATCATCTTTTAAAAGGAAGTTCAGATTTTTTGTTCAGTTTAATTTGAAGAATATGCATAATTCAATAAATACTTACAAAATGGGGTTAGGTAAAATTAAAATGAGAAAATTATTGTACTGAATAACTTTCAGCACACTCATCAACTCAATAAATTGTCAAGGCAACAGTCTACAGTGGTTCAGCTCTTACATCTCAGAAAGGTCTCACTTCTCTCAGCTATGTTAATGATGAGCTTGTTTGCAACAGAATTTAGCTGTTATCTGGATAATTAATGAAAAATTCCTTCCATCTAAAATACCACTTTGACTAGATGTAAGATTGCTTTATAACAAGTTATTAGGCTCTAACTCATAAAAAATAAAAATTCCATCTTTCATCATTAGTCCATCACTTTGTAGCCGACACATTCCAGGTTCTCGTCGGGCAGGCAACCTATTTTCTTTTTAATTTCCCTACTCAAAGATATCCTTGGATCCCATAGCAAAAGTTTAGTGTCCATAATAAATGGTCAACTGAAACTGCATCTCAAACAGCATCAAATTGGATTGTATAGTCGGAATTTGTAAACCTGCAGTCTATACACTCAGTGATATTATTGAACCCCTTGATAGTACTAGTACTATTCCTAATACTGCACTGCACTCTTCATTGACTGATTAAGTATTTGATTCACTGAATCGGGGAATTTTAGTCAAAAAATGGTTATCAGTCAGTTTAGATGCACAGTCCCTTTTCCTGATTATCTGAAAGCTTCGGGGTTTCTTGGACCTCTTTTATTCACCATTCACACAAACTATGTTGTCTCTTTCACACAAAACTGTAATGTACATTTTTATGCAGATTACACAATTTTGTATGCCACCGGCTCTTCCATTAATCTGGCAGTAGATCTGTAAATCTACAGTAAACCTTTTTTCCATATTTCCAAAATGGCTCATCAAATATAAACTAGATAAAACTAACTGCACAGTATTCACAAGATGACCTAAACGTATCCATATTCAAACTCTTCAGATTCCTGGGGCCTGTTTTCTTGACCACTAAAGTAATTACCTAGCCTTAATAAGTACATGGATCAATAAGGAGAGCTGCTGTTAACAGGTGCTAACCTCACTGCTGCTAGTGAGGTGCATCATGACATTCAGACGTAGGCACTTAAGTTAGGTGACTTTCCTCGACACCAGCTTAAATTAGTTTTTGCTAACCTAATAGGTTAATATCCATAGGAACAGAGACTCAGAAACTTGGAATGGAGAGCTGCTCGAGAGCGACTTTACTGGTGTGACTAGGCGATCCACAATGGTCATAAAATTGAAACTACTGATTGTTATAAATAGTTGGGGTTCTGGCAGGATGCTGGAATTTTAAGAAGTATGTTCACATCTTACTGATAGGATTTTTGTTTTTAATTAAACAAACAAACAAATGCGATGTTGAATATTCCAGGCAGAAGCAAAAGAGACAGACATGGATGTAGTGAAGGAGGACATGTGGATGGCTGGTGGGACGCAAGGGGATGCTAAGGTTTCAAAAAGAAACGTGTAATGATAAAATCAAATCAAAATGCAGATGACTAGTTTGTGCTATGCATTGTTGCTTCATTTATTGGACTGATTCTTCGCCTTCTCCTTCTTCTTTTGGCTGCCCTATTTAGGGTAAATATTACTGGACTTCTTCACTGTTTTTCTTATTGAGTCAGTATTTACAAAAGCATTTGTTTAATGGCCAATCCAGAACTTGGATTTTAGCTGTAACGACATAGTTTACTTGTCTTTAATCTCACTGTCTGAGTTTGTATAAATTACAGACTACAACATCTCATAGAGCACAGAGTGTGAGATTGAACGGGCCACAAGAATACACGTGGCACAGAGACCAATTCCATATTTATTCATTGCTTTCTACACAGTGAACGCACAGTGAATGGTCTAGGTATGTTTACAAAATGCTACATGATTGTTTAATACAAATGCAATTAAATTTTGTCGCACACATTTCTGGAGAGGGAACAGTTTAATATAGTGCAGAATATTCTCAACAGGGGCCCCGGAGGAAGAATTTGTTGGTGAAACATGTCACATTTAATGTCATATGGCTGTGTTGTCTGAATTAGCTTATCAACATTTGAAAAGACGTACATCGTGCCCTTTAATGTCACGCTGGAAGGACAGATTTCTTTATCAGCAATCTGTTTACTGTCGACAGCAGAAATAGTTTATGATGACAAAAATGGCATTATGTTTATATACAGTATGTTTAGTTTACTCGTTTAGACTTATTGAAATTGTCTGGTTTCATTATGCTGACGTACATAAGAGCTAGTTTGTTTTCAGGGGGCTAACAGGAAGAGTTGATCACATTGAAGGTGTAAAGTAAAGATCATTCCCCGTATGTGTTTATCATTATTAGAGAATTTCGTGATGTGGCAATTCTGATAAGTAAGCAGTAAAAGTAGTTGTGTATTTTAAGCTGTATTTTCTCTGCTCTAAACAAGCACATACATCAGTGATACATTATTGCACTGAACAGTGGTATACATAGCAGAGAGCATTGATTTATCACTCTCATTATGCCACACTAGCAAGACTAGAGCAGTGACAAAAGAGCTGAAAGAGAGGAAGTGAGTCAGAGACCTAAAGGAAAGTTACTGGAACACATTTAACAAGTAATGCCTCATTAATTCAGCCTCCTCTCTACATCTCATGTCTCTGTTTCCTGTTGACATATGTCACTCTTTAATCTCTGGGCCCCAAATTAAAAGCAATGAATATACCGCCGAGGTCTGTGCCACCCAGACATTTTACCACAGTCTCTTCCTCTGCAGAAACAGGTGGGAACTGAGCATTTTGGCAGCATGTGCTGCGCAGGCTTTCTCGCCTAACCATGCCGAAATGCGACGAGACTTCATTGCTTCATAATAATGAATATTAAAACCTCAATCAAACGCCTTTCTCATAACCACTCAGTTGATGTCGCATTGTTTTGTCTTTCTGTGCCCTCCCTGCTTGGAGCGCTCTAAAACAGATACAAAAACTAAAATCAGTCAAATTATAGAGATTATAGAGATCAAACACTTAATGACTAGAAAATAAATACACTTGCAATTTGATAATTAAATTTACATTTTTCCAATCATAAATGCCACCCAAATCTAAGCTTTTTGAATGTGATGAATCACTAAATGTATTGTTTTGTTTTTTTAATCCGTGTTTGGGATATACTGGAATGTTTGACATGACAGACATGTATAATGGATGTGCCACATTCTGACGTTATATTTGATAGCTAATATTTACATAGTAATAATTAACTATTAACTAGTACTTGTTTATGAGTATGTGTTTGCTGAACCCTTAAAAGTGTTAGTTACAGTGTCACACACATTAAAAATGGCAACATTACGCATCTGTTTAATGATAATGTCCTTATCGAGTTTTGTTTAAATTATCATTATCATCATTGCTGCACATTGGTTGCATGCAGAGACACTGATGTGATTTTTTTAAGTACTAGTGTTCAAACTAGTATGGTAGCAGAACACAGGAGTAGTACGGTTATGCATAATTTTGTGCAGCTGACTTAATTCTTATACCGCAGAGTCTGTGAATTGTATTAAATTCATTTAATAACATTGCTGTTTCAGGATCAGCACAGTGTCTTCTCACACCGTGCCTCATAAACACTGTGTCAGTGTCAGCTGGCCCGTTGCCTATCTGTGTACTTTATCCACATCTGCCAGCCTGAAGATAAGAACTGTCATTTTCAGCCCATTAGAGGTCTTGGACACAACTTATCCGATGGGAGCTGCTTGTCAGACAGTTATTACCAGTTGTTTATAAACTGAATGTATTTGATGAGTGACCTTACAGATCTCACAGCTAAAAAGACACTATATATATATATATATAAGGATTTTAAATGATCTTACTGTAAAACAAAGGGAATGGCCTCATACTAACACAAATTATATTCTTAAAACACAACTTAGAGGTTACTAAAAGCACAGTTAAAAACCACGGACAGCATGTCTTCTTCACAAATCTAACAAGATGAGATCTAAAATTTTGTATGATATAATGCTAGCTGTAATATAAATATGTTTTTTCCAGTAAAAGTTCAAAAGAAACATCTGGAACTGACTGACACTGGATTTTTTTGTTGATTCTTATATATATATATACATATATATACATATATACATATA
>NW_024582574.1:760669-773684 GCF_018398535.1 Haplochromis burtoni
TATATATATTGCTTTGCATTGTATCAAGAAAAACAAGTATTACCAAAGATACAGCATCAAATGAGCCTAATTTCTAAAGAGTTAATGCATTCCTTTTGTTAAGCTTCAAGTAGGAACATCACAAAGTATAATGGTGTACAACCAGAGTGTCCAGAGTGTTTGCCAACCACGGATCCATACTCTGTGAAGAGATGTCAAAGTAACCATGTGTACCCAAGCTCTAACATCAAATAGGTATGGAGTATAGGATCTGGTTGAAAAAATTAAGCACATTTGAAAACCACGACGAACTCATTAATTTGCTCTGTATTTACATCACATTGCATTATCGCTAAAAACAACTGAGACATTAAGAGATCTTTTGCTTCACTTGAGGGAATGTGATATCGCTTCACAGACAGAACCAGGAAGCTTTTTAGGGGGGACTGAATCATAGAGAGTGTGAATAACATAGTCCACATTTACATTTGGGCATGCCATTCAACACTGTGAATCCATACGCCCTTGCCATGAGGCTCCTGCCGAGAGGAATTCATATCATTGGCTGCACCTTTTACACACTCATTGAAACTGGAACGCCGTACTTTTGGTCTTTGTTTTTTTATGTGCCCACGTGTGATTTGTTTGTGGTTGTGCTGTCTGAATTAGCTTATCTCAAAGATTCAGTGCACCACTGAAAATGAATCAGAAATTGTGGGAAGGGTGACAGCAATGCCTCAGGTCTAAATTTTCTGGCATCTGGATCGTTCTCATTTGGGATGGTCAATACTATATTAAAGTAGATTTTTCTTGAGTTTACACATTCCCACCGAAGGTTATTGTCAGTTTAATCATGTTTCAAAACATAAAATTACACACCTCCAGGCCTCGTGGAAAATTAATGTTGAGGTAAAGATTACTGTTTAAAACCAATCGGGAGTCTTTGGACTTTCTTAGACTAACAAAAAACACAGACATTGAGTACATTTTAATGCTATGCTTGATAAACCTAACTTAACTCCATCAATAATATTATGAAACAGTTATAAGTCAGTAAAACAGGGGCACAGTACCTATGTCTGTAATTGCTCTTGGTCTGTTATTTAGGATCACATTAGTACGAGTAAAGAGCAGAAGAGCTGGTTAGAAGTCATAAATGTTTCCGTCCCAGCTGCACGGTCTGTTGCCTTTGATGCTTGATCTAATGTGCACTCACTGATTGGCACATTAGTGAAGGGGAAGAAGAAAATGGTGTGAAGCAACCCCTTTTTGTTCGTTAACTGAGCTGTATCGGTGGTGTTGCTCTGGAAGTCTGCCTCATCTTGTATGCAAGCCTCACTCCAAAGTAAAAGAATCACAGAGAGACTACCTGTATTCATGGTAATAAGAATGTCTGGCCAGGTCATTTTATTGTGAGCTTATATGATTAGTGCCTGCTTTGTGAAATTTTGCTCACAGAGCAAAATAAACATTTCATGCAGAGAAATACTTTGACAAAAAATGTGTTAAATTAGTCACCTGATAAAATCTATGAGAACTTGTTATTTTAATATTACAAATGTAATTTATTTTGACGACATGATCTGTGTGTTCATTTAAAAATCAGTTTTTCTACTTACGCGGAACTAGATTGATTTAAATTACTTTCACGTAGTTTCTGTATCAGAAAATATCAGCATACTTTACCTAACCTAAAGGGTTATATGCACACAACAGCTGATGTTTGTGGTTTTTGTGACAATTTCATATCTACCTTTTATGTGTCCTAATCTTTTACAAGAAATAATATGTGAATAAACCTTCTGTTTAAACTGCCTCCACATTCCCAGATTATGGATCTCAGCAGGTCTCGATTGTACTGGCTTCATTATGATTTCTTTGTAGTCTGAAGACAATGGTTAGAGAGAAATCTGTAGCCATTATCTTCATTCAGTGTAATTGAATGAAGATTTGTAGACATGTAATTACGTGTAATTGAATGTCTAGCTGTATATGACTACATCAGCTACATGTAATTTATTGTGCAGTGATGGTTAAGTCTGTCTCCTTGCAGCAAGACAGTTTTGGGTTTGAATCCTCCAGCCAGCTGAGGCCTTTCTATATGGAGTTTTACATATTATTTCTTTGCCTGGGCGCTTTAGCTTCCTCCCAATCTAAACACAATAGACTAGTAAATCTCTGCTCAAAAAACACAAAATCATTAAGATGATAATTTTATCCATCGTTAATGATAAAACATTAATTGCTGCACCTTTAATCTCCGCATAGGTTCGCAATTTGAACAGATGTCACTGTCTTTGGAGGTGTACCATACCCACCTGTCTGGAGGTACTTTGAAATAGTACCACAGGAGGAAATAGCCAGCTATTTGCATTGAGAGTAAGATATAGTTGCAGCTTCCACTAAAAATTAACAGATGTGATATCAGGGAAGACGGGAGGCGAGATAGGAAGATTAAGATAAGTTCAAACCGGTCATGACATAAGCCTCTCCAGATAGCGGTGAGATGGCAGGATTACCCAACACAATAAGAACAGCTAATCAAAGCAACAGGCTGGAGAATTCAGATGAGGAATTTTAATGGGGACTGATAAATATTAATCTTTGTGGTTGGATTAAAGAAATATATGTATGGCACTGCTACTTTAATATGTTTTACATAAGCAGCGCTATGAATATGTTTGTTAGATTCACAACAAGTTGAATTGTTTTTTTAAACTGTCAGACCAACAGATGTAAATATTTCACTTCAGATTCTAATTAACTGAAGTCTTTGTATCCATACATAACTAATTAAAGGTGCAATACCATGAGCAGTTTTGTTATGTACAAAAAACATAAAGCAGAGAGGCTGTTGCTCTCTAACGTTCAGTCAGACTTTGCAGTGGTTAAGAATCAGGTTTTAAACCCATTTGTGACTTAAACTCGGGTTGACTGTTGTGTCAAAGCAAGATTAGCTGCGTTTAAGCTGAGCCCAAACTGGTGAGTTGACAGGTTTGTCAGAGTGCCTCATCATCATGTGTTGATATGTCAAATGGCTCACTGCCATGCAAACTGAAAGAGTAACTGTCTTTGTAATCATCAGTTGTATTGCTGTACTACTGTCACTCATATTCTTGTGATTTGCACTGTTTTCTGCACAGTTTTCTCTGTTGTGCATGTTCCCATTTTGTTGTGCAATGAATAAATATGAGTGAATGATTACACAGTGAGTGCTGTAGACGTGATTGTGTGTACCGAGATTGCCGTACTTGACACTAATATGACAGTTCAATGCAAAACCATGAACCGTTACGCAGCCTTTAGGGATACAAAGTAGATTCAAGACATAGAAACAGTCTAAAACATCATTTCTAATGACTTTTGAGCAACGGATCAATGGACAGCATAGTTCTCTTTCAAGTTTTATTGCATTTCTCCAATCTTTCTCATCACAAGTATGTCTTTTTTCATTCTTTTACAGCTGTTGGCACTGCTGTATCTGTTTTGTTTTGTGATGTTGCCTGATTAGGCATGTCTCACACTCATCATTTAACTTCATCATCGTTGCTGTTATTAATGGAGTTTGATAACATCAGCACAACACGAGCAAACTTGAACTTGATCAGAGGTCTAACTAGTCGGAGGAACATCGGGGCATGTTCAGTCTATCGAAACTGATCTCCAAATGCTGTGAGCATCTGGGATTCTGTGGATTGTTATACAACTTACAAAGACCCAAGCTTACCAAACTGCATGTATTTGTACAACAATTTGACATCATTGTTAATCATTTATACATTTTCTAGTACTATTTGATGTAATGTCTCTTGTTGATCTGTTGTTGGTCAAAAAGGCTTTTTCGATATGGAAGAAAGTTAAAGATTTGTTTGGTTTTCCTAAAGGAGAAAGCAAGATAGCAAGACAAGAGTGGAAAATTTCTGTTTTGAAGCCCAATAACAGACAAAGAACAACCTGTTTTCTTCTTCATAACACTTTACATTAGTCTTTATCTTTGCCAACAGAGCCTAGTACAAAGGATCTTTGATGAGTGTAATGTTAAAAGATGCAGCTGTTCCAGCTGGGCAGTGTTGAGTGAGCACTGTAAACTGTGAGGAATATTTTCACTGAAGTCTTTATTTTATTTTCATATATGAAAGGAATCAGCTTGTGACTAACAGATTGATTAAAACAAAAAATAAATTAAAAGGTCACATCAGTGCAAGGTAAGTAAAGATAAAAAAAAAAGCAACTTTGAATTGTAATGCAAAGCTGCTCTTAAGGAGTCCAGTTATGAAAATAGAAAGCTGGAAATAAGAATCATAGGGCCACTTTCAGAAATAATTGATTGCTCACTACGCATGATTTTAAAACTACAAAAGACTTAGTGCAAAAATCAATTCTTGCTACATCCCAAAAAGCCTTGCAATCTTTTTTCAAATGATGACATTTCAGATGAGACCTGTTGGAGATGATATTTCCTTTCAGACTTGTTGGTGATACAGCTGTAAATAGGAATAAAGCTGTTTATGAGGCGTTTAAAGTGATCTCTATTCATCCCTTTATTGCTTTTTTTAATGCAAAACTGGCAGTGTTTTGTTTTCCATAGGAAACCATCCATCAATCCATCATCTATCCACAGATTTTCTGCTACTTATTCTGGTGTGGGTCATGGGGTCAGAAGTCCAGACCAAGCACAGACCTTCCTCTCCTCAGCCAACTCACCCAGCTCATCCATGGTCCCAAGTATAGCATCTGCATCACTGCAGATGCTGCGCCAGTCCATCTGTCAATCTCCCGCTCCTGTCTCCCCTCATTTGTGAACCCACTTGAAGCAGCAATTCAGGGGTGACCTGGAGTGAGCACTCCATCATTAAGATAGATAAAAGAAGGATAAAGGATAAAGAGCTTGGCCATTGTTCCACATTTCTCCTCCTGGGTCTGAGAATTAACTAACAGGCAGTCTTTCCTCTCCACCACTCTCAGATAGACTTTCCCAGGAAGCTTGAAGCATCCCTCTAAAATTGGAGCACACCCTCCGCTCCCCCTTTTGGAAAAGGAGGTAGGAACCTTGATCTGACAGTCCAGAGACACTGTCCCCAACTTCCATACAATACTGCAGGAGTGTCACCCAAGACAGCTGAACAACATCCAGAACCTTGAGGAACTCTGGCTCAGGAGTTACCACCACAAAAGGCACCAAGTGCTTTAAAGTCACAGCTTTGTTCATCAGTGGAGTTTCGTCAGTGGAGGTACGAAACATGCTCCACTCTGTCCAATGTCCCCAACCTTTCTCATAATGCTGTCAAAGCTCTGCCCTCACTACCTCTGGTCTCCTTCCACCTGATCCAACTCATCAGCAGGTTGTGATTAGTTGACAGCTCTGCTCTTACCTAAGTGTCCAAGGCATGTGGCTGCAGGTCCGCCTATCACCAAGGGCCTCTCCATTGTGGTCAGACGCCTTTCCAGGAGACCGGTTCCAGAGTCAGGTGACCCTGACTTTATCTTGCCAGTACTTTTCAACCTCAAGCACTAGGTCAGCCTTCTTCCTCACCAGAGAGGTGACGTTCCATGTTACTAAAGCCAGAACCACTGATCGAACGAGTGGTGCGCTCACAGGAAGGCTGTGTCCTGGGCTGAGTCCGGGCCACCAGGCACTCTACTGTGAGGTCTTTGGTAAAAGACATTTGATAAAGAATTTTCAAGCAAAAGGGATTATCCTCTTAAACCCCAGTTGAGTCCTTGAAGGAAATACAGTGTCGGCCTCAGTTCTTACACAGTGCACAGTATAGTTTGTCTGTGTGCTAGTAGCTACACACACACACACATCTGCTAGTGTATGTAAACACCTGTGCTGTGCTGCTGACCACTATAAATGCTATAAATATCCTGGTTGGATCATTTTCATTATCAGTATTTTATTCACTGTGCCCTTGGTAAAATCTGGATCAGTTTTGAGCTCTTCATTTAGATGGTGTTTAATGAGTTTCTATATTGGTGAAATTCTGAAATCCTTGAAATCTACATTTAACCACACAAATATTATATATTTAACATGCTAAATTTCATGAAGCTCATAAAGGTACGAGCTATTAATAACACACCTTTGAAATATTTAATTCAGGCTGAAGTCCCATGACCTTATCCTGTTGTTTTGGTGTGTCAATGCAGTGAAATGAACTGTTTTGGTATTAATTTTAAAGAGGCTAATAGCTGACACAGCTTGAATTGCTTGAAAGTGTTTGTGTGTATTTTTACATAATATATAACCCAGTAACCATGGAAATATGTTTAATTTGCTGTCAAAAAAATACCAATTTCATTTTAATTGAAATCACTGCAGTGTGCAAAACATAACAAAACTTACTTTGACAGTGTTGAACATTCTTAGTAAAAATCCTAAAACTTTCTAAATCAGGGGTAGGCAACCTTTCTGATTATGAGTGCCATCTAAAATTTCCTCAGAAGTCAATGTGCCATATGATTGCATTAGCAATAAATTTAATAACGCTATATATTAACAGTTACACACTATATAGAACCACTTTATAGAATTATATTTGTTTGCAGATGTTGGCAGCTCTCAGTGAATAGTTATCAGCTATTTTGAAACAGAAAAAGACACTTTTTATCCATAAAAAGAACAGCAAATGAACTGTACAACAGAAAATGCAAATGCTATTTATGGTCTCCTCACAACAATGATAAGAAAAATAAACTGGGCTGTTACGACCCGGCTCGAAATGACCGTAACAAGAGCGGGGTGTCCCGTGACTTCCCACGCCCAAACAGACACAGCCACAGCATCGGACTTTTAACAACAGTTTATTGACAACAATGGCACTCACGGTAGTGGGAGTGTATAATTTCGGGGTGAGCTAAGGCTAACACAACAAACAAAACTCAACCTAGGCTTCGGTTCCCCTCTGACCTGTTTACGGAAAAGAAAAGAAAGAAATAACACAGTCTGACCTCCCTGGTCTAAAAACACAGGAGAAAAGAAGGCTTCCCAAAATAATCGGCAGCTCACCCCTACTTGCTCCGCACTTCACACACATGCCCGACCTTTTAACCAAATAGCTACGGCTGCTCCGTCTGGACCTGAGGCAAGTGCACGGGAAGTCTGCCACATCCCCCCGCACCGCAGCTTTTCAGTCGCCCTTTTATAGTTCACGTCCACAGCAGGAACCAGTTACATCAGGCCGTTCCTTAGGTCCACCAATCACAGCCGAGCCCCTGCACAGGTGAATTTGCATACACACATTAAGAAACAGATAACCCACCAACACACGCACGTAACAGGGCCAATATGGCATGTTTGTTAATACAGAGATACACATGTTAATGTGATCTCTGGTCTCCCACTCAGAGACACAGGTCTCCGAGTGTCCAGCATTCAGACGGCTGCCTGAGGACACGGAAAATCTGCTCACACAGATATGTAGAACCAAATACTGTCAATAAGGCCTCTGCAATGTTCTGGAGATTGTTAACCTTGTCATGTAGTGATGTCCAGCAGGTGAAAATGCAAGCTCCATGAACGTGCACAGTTGTGGATTCCAGCTGCGTTCGTAGTTCTGCAAACTTTGACCCCCACAGAGTCAAGATTTTCAGTTCAATCAGCTGCATTTCGATGTCGCATTAACTGGCATTAACTCAGCCAGTTAATGCGAGACAAATCCAGCTGCTCCTTAAAGCTTTCTGGTTTGAACAGAAAAGAAAACATTGGTCCATACACCTGAAAGTCCTGAAAACCCATTGTGAATTCTGTGTACTTCCGTGGTGCTGATGCTCCTGAAGCATTTGAAGTGTCGGAATGTGGAAATTTCAACATCGCTTGAAAAAACTGCCAGCTAGCAACGTCCCTCTCACCGGTAGGCTAAGTTATTTTTAGCCAATTACAAGTTGAATCTGGTAGTTGGGGTTGTTAGCTAACATACCATCAATAAGAAGCGGCACAACTAATGTGTCTATGCGAGCTAATTTGCAATGTGCACCGCTGGCCCGGCCATTTATTTTTTAATCCACCTTCTCAGATTAATTCACTGCATGTCGGGGACTCGTGCCATCAGTTAACCCTTCGCGTGCCACTGCTGGCACACGTGCCCAGGGTTGCCGACCCCTGTTCTAAATCATACGCACAGTTATGAGTGAGAGACATATGAAGTGAGAGAGGTGACAGAATTTGGGACAGTCATAAACAACATAGGGCTTTTTAAACCTTTATTTAACTGCAAAGTGAACATTTTGGGATTAAGAATTGCAAGAGTATCTGGGACAGCATTAACTGAGCCTGGGGGAACAAACCTGAACTCCCAGAGAGAGTGCATACAAAGAACATACAAAACTCGACACAGAAGGGCTCTACCTGTGTTTGAAACCAGGACTGACATGCAATGAGGCAACGGCGCTAACAACAACAACTGAGCCACCATGCTGCTCATGAATGCTGGAACATTTCTGCAGAATCAGTCAGCATAAAACATGAACAAACTTAAATTGGAAAAAAGTGAAACTACTGTCTAAACATTGTTTCTCAGAAACAGAGTTGACATAGTTAGAACTTGTAAATGAGGAACAGACCTTTTTATTCTTTAAATCTCTGTAAGACTCCTGTGTGTCTCTGTGGAAGATCATCAAGAATGTCCTAAAAGCATATTTGAAAAGTGGAATTTTAGAATAGGGAAAAATAATTCTGGAGGCAAAAACACCTCCCTATTTAAAAATGCATTAGGAATTTTTGATGTCGCTTGTATTAATCTCACATTCATCACATTTATCATTAATCTTATATTACTGCAGATTTTCTATAACAAAAACCAAATTAATCCTAAAAAACTAAAGTATTCAAATGAATCTATATATATATATATAATGCTTCTGATGACAATTTAAAATGCTTTTTTTAAATTAAGTATTCAGTCATATATCTGTGTTACACAATAAATTGATTCCAATGTAAAACAAGACAAAAAATCTCCTTTTTAGATCCTCAGTATTTATGTCAAGCTCGCCTGCTGTACAGACATTACTAAATGAAGTATATTCATTCACTAATCTGTTGTACATTCAGGTATGACATGTAATCGGCTCTTTGCCTTGTGATTCCCTGCTGATGCACTTAGCACTGACCAAGCATCTATGCTGAATCCTCACTGTAAATTCCTTTTTAATTCATATTGAATACTGATACTTGAGAATCCCACTGGGTGTTACAGTTGACAATGCAGGCCTGGCACACTGCTGTCCTGGTAATATTGATGGCCGTCATCCTGTGGATTAGAGAACGAATAGAATGATGAAGGATGCCGTTTTCCAGATTAGGATTGACCTGCTTTAAAACATAATGATGATTTCTTCTCATCCGATTAAAGCCCCCAACTGACCTAAATTATTTTTGCTTTCTCTGCATTAAATTGAAACATATCTGACTTGGTAGCATGAAAAACTATTAAATTTACATTAATTTAAGAAGTTGACATTATTCAGTTGAAATTATCCCAAATCTTTAATTTATGTATTTGTTGATTTGTGACTAACTGTCTCTCACAAGACACTATTCAGTGATCACGCACTTCGAATGCTATCATGGAATAAGTCTTCATCATTTGTAATCACAATAATCTGTCTCTGGGAGATCTTTTATTGCTATACTTATCATATACAGTACAGAAATTGTAGCTAGGCCTTAAACTACATTAGCCATGTGATAGGTCAACTATCCAGGTTGTGCTTGTCTGAAAAGTTAACTGAGGTCAGATCTCAGCAGATCCTGTACTGCCTAAGCTGGATGGGGATGCATTTTAATCATATATAAGTTATAATTATATTTTACACTAATATGTACTGTATACATTTTATAACAATTTTCAGGTCTATTTCATGTTTAGTAGTACCGCACGCACTGCGCACTTCCTGATTTCTTATTTTTTTGGCATATTTGTCACATATAAGATTCATATCATCAAACCAACATTATTAGGTAAAGATAACCTGAGTAAATACAAAATACATTTTGTCTTGCTATCAGCCCAGTCAGTCACTACCCTGTGTATTGTAGCTGTTAAGCTTACAAGACAAGGTTTTGCTAGTCAAACTATATCATCTACATTGCTGTCAGAATGAAATCTCTGGGGCTAGAGTAGCCAACTGTAAAAGGTCAGTGCTCCACTAAAAACAAACCATCAACCCTTCTGTTTAATTCATTTTTCAAGACAATAGCTGTTGCTGTTATTTCAGTTTTTGTCTTTTAGCTTAACTGACTGCAGGTTTATTATCAGAAAGTAGCCAGTTCCTATGCTAACTTCAGGAGAGATCTATACAACACAAAACATAGATGTCTTTCATAATTTTTGGTGGGTAGTTTACAAATCATATATTTAGGGCTCAACTCTACAAAAGGATACTTTCTCCCAAAAAGTCAAAACCCAGATATTCTGAGCACAGGCTCATCCTTTTACCAGTGTGGAAATTTTCTTTCTTGACTGGGAAGCAAATCTTCTTAAATCCTTTCTTACACTTTTGAGTCTGAAACGTAATCTGGAGGTTGAGATAAGACATAAGATAGATTTCCATGTTTCCATCTGCAAAAATAGGGATGTTGGTTAAATATTGCCAGCTTTACTGCATGTTTAGTCACCTAATGGTCGCTTTAGTCTTTCAGTCACAAGCAGTATACAACACTTCTTCTATATATGTGTGGGAAATGCATTAAAATGTGAACTGAAGTGGAAAATATTTGCTGTTAGGAAATAGCAAATGCACGGTTGCTAGTGAAATGGTACTCTGATGTTGCCAGGGGAAAAAGAAAACATGACAAGCCTTGTCATGAAAGTAGAAAAAACAACTTAAGAGCAAAACCCAGCTATGCCTACAGGTATTATATATTATATTACTTGTCACTTCAGCAGCTCTCAGTATGAAGATTAAACAAAAAGGAAACACATATTATTATGCCCAATTTGATGTTTTGTAACAATAATATTTAATTTCCAAAGCCTATTATTCAAATTCAGGCTCAATTTACCTATTTCCCAGTGCTGTTGTGCAAAATGTACCAGAATTCAAATTATTTATGTCTAAAACAGAATATTTGTCATAACCACAGGTTAAGCTTGTTGTTGTTAAGTACTGACTTACAAGCAAATGCTTCTTTCTTTTCTTTTTTGTCCTATGCAACACTGCAGGCAACATAAGATACACATTTCTGAAGCAAATGGGAAAAAAATGTGCAGAAAATTAAAAACATTTAAATGACCTGAATTGGACCTCGGCAGATCTCTACAATGCTATTAAATTGGGGTTCCATAGTAATATTAAAGTAGTGATGACATAAAAGTGATAGCATGAGAACATCTAACAGCAGATCAGCAGTGCTCATGCAACGCCTGCACAGCAGGCAGTCAGATGCTATAACCACCTTTGTCTTGGAAGGTCTTAATATGCATTCACTGTTCAGCAATTTGTTTGATATTTGTGTGTTTGGATTTCTGTATTTTATTATTACAGACTGCATATTAAAGGTGTAGCCTTCATCCACTGTGAAGCTGAATAATTAACTGGTCTCTAAATTACTAGGTATAGCAATTTGATGATGATAATAAGAAACTTCCCTGGAAATTTGTACTTCTTTATTTATAGTCTGTGTTCGCATTTGTGAAGGGTCATTAAAGCTTACTTCATAACCAGCGAACAAAGAGTGCCAGAAGTTAATTTAAATGTGCTGAGCAGGTACTCTGTGCGTGCAGTGTAACTTTAAGGTTGACTTGTTCATCACTGAGGCAACACATGGATTTGAACCCAACTGTATTTTGTGTGTATTACGAGGGTAAAGGAAACAAAGAAGGGAAGGAGACATTACCTTCTCTTGGCTGTTTTAAGTAATGTTTTCTTTAGATAATAATAATAATAATAATAATAATAATAATAATAATAATAATAATAATAATAATAATAATAATATTTAACGTGTCATACCTCCATCAGCCCATTTTCTCCCACTCACGGGGTCACAGCAGCCAAAGCAGAGAAGCCCAGATCTCCCTCTCCCTGGCCACCTCCTCCAGCTTGTCTGGGTGAACATCAAGTGGTTCCCAGGCCATAAATATAATCTCTCCAGCATGTCCTGGTTCTCCCGCAGGGCCTCCTCCAGGTGGCAAACACCCAGAACACCTCAGCAGGCATCCTTGTCAGATGTCCAAATCACCTCAACGTGCTCCTTTCAATGTGGAGGACTAGCGGCTCCTTTCTGAGCCCTGGGTGGCAGAACTCCTCACCCTATCTCTAAGGGAGAGGTCAGTCAACCTTTAGAGAAAGCTTGTTTCTGCTTATTTCCATGATCTAGTTCTTTCAGTCATTACCCAAAGCTTTTGACCATAGGTGAGTGTAGGGACATAGATCGACCGGTAAATCGAGAGCTTCATTTTTACACTCAGCTCTCTCTTCACCACCTGTGCAGTGTCCGCATCACTGCAGCTTCAGCACAATTTGTCTGTTGATCTCCCGCTCCTCTTTCCCCTCACTTGTGAACAAGACCCTGAGATACTTAACCTTTTCCACTTGGGGCAGTAACTTGTCTCTGACCTGGATTGGACACTCCACCTTTTCCTGGCTGAGGACCAAGGCCTCAGACTTGTTTAGTACTGATACTCATTTCCACTGCTTCACATTCAGATGAATTGCTCAAGGGCGAGCTGGAGGCCACCACCTGATGAAGCCAAGAGAACCACATCATCTGTGAAAAGCAGAGACTAGAGCAAGACGGACTCTCCTTTCCAGCACCCTGGCATAGACTCTCCCAGGGATGCTGAGGAGTGTGATCCCCTATTGTTTGAGCATACCCTCCGGTCCACCTTCTTAAAGATGGGAACCACCACTCCGGTATGCCAATCCAAAGGTACCATCTCTGATTTCTATGCAATACTGTGGAGACATGTCAACCAAAACAGCCCTACAACATCCAGCGCCTCAGAGACCTCCCCCCTGGTGATGGTAAATGGCCTGTATTTGTGTGTGCACTCTTGGTGGCGTTGTCACTTGGTGTTCGCTCGCTCTGTGG
>NW_024582574.1:784644-806473 GCF_018398535.1 Haplochromis burtoni
AATAACTAGTTACCGTGCTCGTTACCACAATAATAACGTAGTTACTGTAACGCGTTACTTAATAACCCGTTAGTCCCAACACTGCCCACCAGTCTACCGTTGTTTACAGCAGTGTCAGCAGCTGTCTATTTCTTTTTTCACTTAAATGACCTCGGACAAGAAAGCCTAATTTCTGCTGTTCAATACTGAAGAAATTTAAACTTCTTAAAATTATGCAAAATTGCAGAATATTGCAGAATATTTTTGAGGTTATCTGCTATAAAAAGCCAGAACAGGAAAATCTCCTTCATGTTTTTCTGTGTTTTATTCTCAGTTACTTTCACACAAAGGCATGTGCTGTGATGTTCACAATTCTGATGAAGTCGCACATGTCTCAGTACTGATAAATGATCAGAATTATAATATTTCTGACTGTCTGAGGCAAAGTTGAATCAAATCAGGACTTTGAGAACCGGAATCGAATGGATTATAGAAATCAGTGATGATACCAAGCCCTAGTGAGCAGCCTAGGCCTGACAGAAGTGGATGTAGCTGTGGGTAATGAGAAAAGATGAAAAGAACGATTGATAACTTTTTTGTTAAGTTAAGGCCTGATCTGTCTGAAATTCATAGCCAGTGCTCTTACACGGTGCCATCAATCTTTGAATGCTGAAAAAGCACGTGTATCCAGGAAACACATTATATGCTGCAATAAATGCACTGCCCAAGTGTCCCCTCTCCACACTGCCTTTCAGCAACAGACAGCAGCAAACAGGTCGTCAGAGGAGGCCAAGATGATGATTAAGTGTAACATTTTCTACAATATTGACAAAGCACTTTAAGCACACGTTTGTTTGTTACTAATTTAGAAATGAATATTGTCTGTATGGACTTCCCCCCCCCAAAGAAAGTGCACATGTAAAACTGCGGTGTTAAGCGATGCTGTTGAAAAATTTGAGTGCGCCTAACTTTTGTGCTGGTACGCCTAAATTTTTAAAGTTAGGCGTACCGGTGCGCCCATGTCAAAAAGTTAGTCTAGAGCCCTGCAGTCATCTACCCATTCACACACACATTCACACACAAGTGATGGCAAGCTACACTGTAGCCACAGCTGCCCTGGGGCGCACTGACAGAGGCGAGGCTGCTGGACACTGGCGCCACCGGACCCTTTGACCACCACCAGTAGGCAACGGGTGAAGTGTCTTGCCCAAGGACACAACGACCAAGACAGTCCGAGCCAGGGGTCAAACCAGCAACCTTCCGTTTTCAGGTTAACTCTTGAGCCACGATCGCCCACGATCGTAATGAACAAATTGTCCTCCTCGTCTCCATACTCTGCTTTTGCTATGGGAGTTGTGTCAGTGGAATTAAGGAAGTCCTCAAAGTATTCTTTCTACCACCCGACAATATCCTCAGTCGTCATAGAATAGAATAGAATTAGAATAGAATAGAATTCAACTTTATTGTCATTGCACATGCACAGGTACAGGGCAACGAAATGCAGTTTGCATCCATCCAGAAGTGCTTTAGTGATATAGATATATTACAATATATATTAGCAATAATATAGATATGTAAGTATATTACAGAAATGGGTCTATTATGGTATGTTATAATGTACACGGTATGAAGTATGTTGTGAATATTCTATAACTATAAGTATGTACAGGCTGTAGTGAGTACAAGCTATGTACAGGCTATGAACAGGATATAAATATGAAATAAAAAAACTATACAGAAATCTGAGATATACAGTTATACAGAAATGTGAACTATGCAAGTTATAAACAGTTGTAGGATTAAAAATTATCGTATGTACAGAATGATTATTTACACAGAACTATACAGTAGTGCAGTTAAGATAAGTGAGATATGTGGATAATTTCTACAGAGGCTATATAAAGTGCTAGTGGTTGTGAGTGGTGGTTCAGTCCATGTTATTATTGTGTGTTTGAGGGTACGGTTGTCCATTGTGTGTGTGTAGGTGGTTGTGGGTGTGTGTATGTCCAGTCCATGAGTTTAGTGTGGGTCAGATGTCAGGAGGCAGAGTCATACCACTTGCTTAATCTCTACAAAAACCTAAAGTGTACCAGTGACAAACTGTGGTTTTGTGATTGGTTATTTGATCGACTATGACATCTATCTTCGTCTAGTTGCTTAGAAACCACTACATGAAACAAATGTATTTGACAGCAAAAACAATCATATAATTATGCATGGCATCCACATAGTAGATTTGTTATGGGAGCAATAGACTTGGTGTATGATTAAATACTGTAATACAAGACATTTCAGTAGTGTATTATACAAGATAAATTGAATAGCATTAATTGTTGCACTGTTATAGTTTGACACAATCAGTGGCCCATTTCAAAGGTACAGTTACTTTTGATAACTCACATTGAAAAAAACAAACTACTATTAAGACTACGCAAATGATTAAAATTCAACAGACATCAATGGTATTTGAAATTAGAATGAAACACTGATGTTCCATCTAACGTGTCAATGTTGGTTATTTCCATTTGAAGATTTTCATGAATATACTCCCTGCTGCGTGTCATCTGTACATGGTTAAACCTTGAGACAAAGGCTTTGGCAGTTCAGTTCAGTCATTTAGGGGCTATGTAGTTCAACTCTGGAACTAAAGCAGGGTGCTTGATAAGAACGTGGGCAGCATTTTTTCACCTGGGTTTTTATGCTTAACTAAAGTTGAGCTAATACTTCTGCTGCAGTTTTAGTAGTGTTTCTGCATTGATAGCTACTCTATTAAGGCAATATGCTTGCAATTGAAAGTCCAACAGTAACTTTCTTCTCTCTGCTAATCTTTTAAATGATATTGGGCTAAGTACCTGCCAGTATGAATATTAGCATTTGAACCTCAGAATGCAAGTTAGCTTTAGTATTGTGAGACAATGTTTAGCTTAATTTAAGCAGATACTGAGTGACTGAATTATGTTGTCCTTTTTAGTAAGTGTTTTAGTAAGTGAAGTAAGTGTTCAACCATATGTACAAACACTTATTGCATAAAAAAACATTTGTATATATAGATACATGGCTTTGGATGTGTCCTGTATCTACTAGTTTGCAGCACATATGCCAAAGAATAGTGAAGATGTTTTTTGTGTACTATGATTTTGTTAATCATAGTACATTCAGTAGAGTTAGCAGTTGTTATCTTAAAGACTGTGGATACTTGTTTGATCAAGACTGGCTGTCACTATTTGGCTGTTGTGTTTTGTGCATGTCATTGTTAAAATTTGTTTAAGATTTTCAAAAGACTTCCAGGTCATTTCCTATTTCTGCTACTAAAACATACTTCTGTGCTTGTAGATTTTGCTAGTTTGCTTGCACATTTAACTACAACTTAATATCCTGAGAGGATAATAAAATATTTTGTTGTATTTCTATCATCATGTTAGCATCCCACACCTAAATTTAGCTCAACATGTAACAACACACAGTCCTATGAAATAACTGAAATACCAGAAGTATGGAATATTATTTCACCTTTGAATTTCTCAGCACTATTCATTGATTATTCACTATAAGTGATTCATGAAAGAAGAAAACTGTAGGAAGCAGTCAACTGTATTGTAAACAAGAACATCTAGAAAACATTTCACATTTAAATCATCCTTTTTAGTTGTGTTATGATATATGTATCTGTTGGGTAATAAAATTAAAGTTGAGTGCTGCGGAGGGCACTGACTTAGAATTTCATACTGTCAGTAAAACAATTAGTGAATCTTTATCAGAATATCAAAATTATCTGTATTTTTCAATTTGAAAAATGTTTTGAATGCACTGTTGCAGCACTAGTCACAGTGCATACTTAAAAATGCTTAATGAACAACTGGCCAAATGCATTTGCCATATACAGAGGACCAGTGAGGAAGATAGGCATTCCTATTTGCAGATATCTGTAGTTTGTGAGTAAAGGCTGATACCTCTAAAAGCACAAATCTGTGAATGTATGTCAAGTGTGGCACAGACAGACTCTTAAGATATGGTATCTTGAGGGCATTGGTACAAATCCAACTACACACATGCACATGCACTCACACACACATGCACCTTAGGAATCCTTTAATCCTGTGATATGGAGGAGAGGATTTAAGCAATAAGAGTCCTAAAAATAACACTAAAGTGCCAATATAGGGCACTGATATGATACAAAATTGCTGCATAGTCATCGAAGGTGACAGGTTTAAACCATAAAGTAACTTCTGTCAGTCTTATCTCAGCACCACAGGGACACATCTACTTATTAAAAGCATTAATGCCATACCAGCTACAGACAAATTACACTATTTACAAATTCAGTGTGCCATGTCTGTTGGACCTGCATGGTGAAAAACAGTCAAGGGATAATTGCTACCCATTACATGCACACTGGCTTTAGAGAAAAGCCAGGTTGGGTTGTTTTTTAGATAGGTAATTGGAGTCCCCTCTTCTACTTTCAGAGTTCAGTTTGAGTCACCTGCATGGGCGAGCAGCTGATAAGAGACTCAAATTCCATCTCTCTGGATGTGTGGTAATTGAGCTGCCAACAGATATCCAACCCACTGATTGTTACTTGTATGGTAGTCCAGCTCTGTATCTGCAGTGCATCTCAGATAGGAGGAGCGAAGGGGGGTTGAGACGAGGTCATGTCATGCCACTCAAAAGGAGACGACTCAGATCTTTCAGGTCTGCTTGTAAAATCTTGACACTGCTATCGCACACCATCACTGTGGCTGGTGACATGAGAAATGGATGTACTATAACTGAGTGCTTCTGATGGCTGCACTTAAGTAAAATGTCAAGGCTGTAGCACAGTATTTGCTAACATATTCTCATCTGCTATTTTGGAGCTTTGAATTGATGCCAGTTTCAAATGCTTGCCAGTACAATCAACACTGACATTTTTAAATTAAACTAACACCAGATCTTTGCAGAAGAAAAGCATTATCTTGTAATGCTACAACACACTAATGGTGTTAAAGTGTGTTATGAAATATTCTGTTGTTAAAAAAAAAACTGGATCTGCCATACACTATAGTACTTAACAATTGTAAAAATATTAGATCAAGGAGAATATAGTGCAAGAATATTTGCATATATTTGGATCAGACACAGATCTATTGTACCTAACACAGTTGCTTACACATGATGACCCACACTTTATATCGAATACGCATGACAGTAAGCTTAGAACTGGAAACATTTTTCCCAATTAAAGAAGGCCAGATCTTCATTCTTGCGAAAGGGAAGGGTGCACTGCACTCAGTGCTTTGCAACCAGTAATGCTTTTAAGCACTGCTACAACTGAGTCTCTCTCACACATATAATGTACACTATGTGTCAGCAAGCTCTCATGCATGCAGTTTTTATGTTTGTAACATACAGTGTGAAATTATTTACATTAAAGACTGCCTGTACTTATGAACATATACAAATCCTGACAAACTATAAATCCAAACTATAAATCCATTGATCAACATCCATGACATGTTGATCAATGTATGAGATTTGTGAGTTTTAGCCCAGTTTTCACTGTGCTCACTGGGAACAATTTAATTGAATTTGAATTAAAATTGCAATTCACTTAACTACTGAAAGTCATAACATACAAATTGTAAATTTTTATTTATAATTGTGGCATTAAAGCTGTGGAAAGATTGACAAGTGTAAAAGCTTCGTAAATCCCATCTAAAAACACAAGATTCTCTGTGAGTAGGGTCTCCAATGATGCAAAATAATAATGTTCCTAGGTTTAATCTCACTTGCTACCTGGATACTACACATTTTTAATAGATAGCCAATTTTTTAAGCATGAGCCTGACAAACATGAACATTTACCACAGAGGATAACTCTGATGTGCTTCTGATTCATAAGAGGCATGGCTTTTTAATTCATGTAAAAAATATAAAAATAAACGTTTGTAGTAAGACACAGTATTCTCATGGACATGGAAATGTTTGGCATATGAATTCTCGCAGTAAAACCTGCCTGAATGTGTCAGATTAAAGCCCAATAAAATGCCTTCTTTATAGAATAGGGATTTGAAAGAACTTTGGTCATTGTAATGCACATCAAAATCAGCAGGGCTTCTGAAAACTCAGAGGTATTAAAACTGCTTTAGAACTGTTTAAACTAGGATGGTACAAGCATACTGAATAGCTCAAGAGGGATGTGTTCGGAAGATATATATTCAGTGGGTAAACACATCTAAATCATAAAGCTGTGGTGGGTAATTTCTGTGAAGTAAATGAAGGTGTGATTAATTCAAGTATCCTGGTTCCTGCTCGTGTGTGATTACCAGTGGGCCATAAATTATCCACTGTACTATTCCGCACTCCAGTCTTATCCAACTGAACTACAGGAGAGGAAATTTTCTAATTAACTGTGGGTTAATTGCTCTAGCAGATGATGCCAGAGGAGAGTGTGCCTCATGTGGCTATGCATTTTGTTTTTTACTTTAAGGGGGAAACCAGTTTAAAACCAGTTTAAAACCACTTTAAATTCTTATTACTAGTTACATTTCTATATAAAAGGCACGTAAAGTTTGTTGCGAGTGAAGTGCTAAAGCAGCCGATCTGGAGATAGGTTCGTGGCTAAACCTGGACCCTCTGTGGCCAATTACCAAGACTACATGAATGGCCCTCTAAAGATCTGCTAAAAGATGTAAATGAAATTCTTTCTGCGATCTTCACTGAAACCAACCAGCTGATCTACATCATGGAGGGAACTTAGTCAACTATTGGAGGTGCAGAAAGCTGTGATGAAGAAAGGGGTGCCTAAGAAGTACACCAAGCTGAAGCCTTAGAAACTGCCAAGCAAAAACTCACAGCCTTGGCCAGCCGCTTGAAGAGGTATAAAGCCAACAGAATAAACTAGATGTTCTCCACCAAACCTGTCTCAGTCAAGGGTCTTTCTATAAGTTCTCTGGTTTCTCTCTCTGTTTCTCCCTCTATTTTTTTGTGTGTTTGTGTGATGATCATGACCTACTCACCTGTGGATGATCACCCACCTTTGTCTGATGAAAAATCACCATCTCCTTCTTAAGGCGGTGGTTGACAGCCATTCAGCGCTGGATCGTGGACCTACCTCGTCAATGAAACCCTCATCTCCAGAGATATATGATCATGTTCCTTGTGACTTCTGGGAGTAATTGTGTAGTTCCCTGTGCACAGGTCTTCTCTGGTGTTCCACCTCTGATGAATGGTGAGAGAGAGCGTTCCAGTGTTGTGAGGGAGTGTAATTTTTTGGATTGGATGTATGGATTTCACTGGATTAACATTGCACTAAACCTTGTGTTGTTTTCACAAGGTTATAATAAACTAACAACTCCTGCTTCTGAGTCTAGCTCACCTACTCTAGACTTGACAGAACCATCCAAGGTGTACTCGGATTCAAACTCAGTTGAAGGGAAAAATTGTAAGAACAGTCCCAACAAGGCTGGAGATGGAACAATACTGGAAGAGCATATGGAAGAAGAGCACAATCCATAACATAAATGCTCAGTGGCTGCCAGATCTAAGAGGAAACTACATTAACCTCCCTCAACATTACAGTGGCAGACATCCAACAAAGGGCCCAATTATAAAGAGCTAGACAGCACCAGGCCGTGACATGATCCACAATTTGATAAAAGAGCTTACAGAAATGCAAGAAATGTAAGAAATGTAGTTTTATTAAATTTGTATACATGTTTTACAAAAACAGATAATTCCACTGTGATATTGTTCTTATTTTCAATTCAGAATTATACTTTATGACCTCTATGATATGACATTGCTGCAGCACAGAAAGATGTGTACAATACACCTTATTTCTTTGCCACTGTGGAAAGCATTACATTTGTGAGCTGAGGGCAAAATCACAGGCTGTTCGTATTACTTGTGAAATGTAAATGCAACTGTGAATGTTTCGGTTGATGAAAACAGAGATACCTCTGTGACTGTGAGTATGGGGCATGCACAGGCAACTCTTTGAGGGTGGTTCTAGGCAACATTACATTTTATAACTGACAGACCTGAAGGATTGCTGAATATTGCAATTTCTCTGAACTGGTTATATTGTGTAATAAGAAGCACCAGATCCCTTGGAGAGATGTGTTGTGTTTCTGGCGATTTCAGTTGTGTTTTTATGTCTCTGCTGTCAAAAACATCACAGCCACACAAGGGTGAAATGGAAAGGACATGTTGAGACTTTGTCACACCAGTCAACCGTGGGACCGATGTATTAAGTATAGATAAATACACCCCCCCCCCCCCCCCCCAAAAAAAAAAAAAAAAAGAATTGGGCGGGTGTGCACAGTGTGAATGAGAGTCATTTCTAAATCAATTAAAGTCTTTTTTTTAATTCCTCTGATTTCTAAGGCATCATAGGTAGTACTTTGTTACTTTGTAACTAAAACTGAAGTTTTGGGGGGTTTGTGAAAAATGTGATTAATATCTGATGAGTGAGTTAGTTTCTTTGTTCTCTGATTACGAATACTTGGGAGAACAATTTCTTAGAAACCCAGATTGCCTACTTTGATTGCCTACGCTTATAGTTAAGGTTCATATCAAATATATTCTTTTTTTAGATTTTCTTTGATTACATGCTCATTTTGAATGTTAATACATTTCAAAGGTGGCACAAGGGCAACAAGAGATTAATAATTCCATGTAGGTCCATACAGTACATACCCATATTCTCACTGTGAAGTTTCCTGAGTGTTCTGAGGGCACCTGCACTAATGTAACATTCCCAAAACATTCTCATGAAGTGGTGTACTTTAAAGGCTACGGGGAATGTCTTGACATTGTAACCTTTAGAGGATCAACCTTAAGGTTAAAGTCTGTGGACCTATTTTGTTCATTAACTCGGTGGAATGTTTGAGGAACTTTAACTGACCTTACAGAACTGTTTGCAGATCTTTCTGTGACCTAAGGTTTAGTATTTGAAATAGTATCGAAATACCATCAAACCATACTGTAACATTTTTTCTTTATATACAATACAGAGAAACTTACTGGGTTTGGGTGACACTCAGAAAGAACAAGCCTTTGTGGACTGACTAAAAGGTGTTATTTATTTAAAAAGTTCAGTCCACACAGACAAGTTCAGATGGAAAGAAGTAAAAATGAACAGCAAAAAGCTTACCCGTACATTCATGGCCATTTTGTGGAATGATCTGCCCTTGCACGTTAGACAGGCCTCTTCTCTTTCTGAGTTGAAAACTCTTCTGACTCAGTTTGTTTTAACATTTTTTTATTTTATTTATTTAGTTATTTATTTGATCTTATTTTAAAGTATTTTTATTTTTACTTTGCTATGCTATTTGTATATGTACAGCACTTTGTGAACCCTGGTTTTATGTTAAAGTGCTTTATAAATAAAGCTGGTATGGTATGGTATTTTGGAGTCACCAATTAACCTAACATATGGATCTTTGAGCTGTGGGCACACAGAGGAAAGCACTGGTAACATCCACCACTGTTCAGCACTCTTTAGGTAGATTAAAGAGGAATGGAATATCTATTCACACATAAAATCAGATCCAGGAGTAGTTTGGCAATGATTCAGATTTTGGAACTTTGTTTATGTACACCAACAATGTGGATCTTTATGTAAGAGAATTACGATGTGATTGTGCAGACAGTCAATTCAACTTTAATTCAAGAGTTTGATAAAAGTATTGCAATAACTGTTTAGGAAGCACAACCGTATGGCTTTACTTTCATAAAATACAACATATCAACTATTTACTAAAGGTAATTTATACTTTACATACTGCTTAAAACATACTGTTATGTTTGTACAACACAGCTTTCAGACTGATATTAATTCAAAATACAGTAGTTTCTAAGATACATAGATAAATGATTTTTGGACCAGACATTTTTTCTCATTTCAAATGTAAACAAATATATAGATATATACAGAGAGTGAAATATATTTTTTTTTATCTCCAACTAAATATCAAATTGGCTCAGAATATTCAGAAATCGAGAAATATGGCTTTGTTGAGAGAAGTCATTATGTACAGTAAGTGTATTATTTGTTGTGCTATTGTTATTTAATAAAACACAGTTTAATGGTGACAG
This sequence comes from Haplochromis burtoni, assembly GCF_018398535.1. Lineage (NCBI taxonomy): Eukaryota > Metazoa > Chordata > Actinopteri > Cichliformes > Cichlidae > Haplochromis > Haplochromis burtoni. The sequence goes on from NW_024582574.1 coordinate 794,704, forward strand.
ATGGCAGTGTAGTGTAGAGTTATCCAGCTATATGTAAAGAATCTCCCAACGTTTCCAAACTAATATGGCACAGATGTTATACCCATTTAAAATATATGTATGTGCACTCGGATTTTTCTGTTCATCTACAGCACTGGAAAAGATAATACCCTATGTTTGCACAGTGAATGCTGGATACATTATTAAGAAAAAATATATTTCTCACAGAAAGGTTTAAAATTAAAGTCATATCCTCTCTGTCTGTTATCTGTGTTGTGTGAAACAACAGCATTTATGGAATTTCAGTAATGAGTCTATTTTTGGTAATATTTTTCCTGGTTTTGACTCAGATACACAGGGATCTCATTTATACTGCAATTAATTTGATTTTAGGTATGACTAAAACAGAAGACAAAATGCTTTTTATAAAGTCCAGCATGTCTTTTCTCCAGTTTTCCTTCTCTCATCCCGAATGGTCACAGCAGATGGCCCCGCCCCTCCCCGAGCCTGGTTCTGTTGGAGGTTTCTTCCTTTTAAAAGAGAGTTTTTACTTCCCACTGCTGTCAAAGTGCTTGCTCATAGGGGGTCATAGGATTGTTGGGTTTGTCTCTGTATGTATTATTGTTGAGTCTACCATACAATATAAAGCGCCTTGAGGCAACTATTGTTGTGATTTGGTGCTGTATAAATAAAATTGAATTGACAAACTGATTAAACTGAATACTTGGATGTGGGGGTGATCTTATCTGTAAGCCTAATCTACATTTAAGGTAAATACTCCTCCTTCACCATCGGCAATGCAGCACCAACAATCTCATGACCTTCAGCTTTGGCTTTGTAAACCTACTATAACAGGTGTATTATGTACCTGCTTTTATTGTCTTCTACCATTGTTGTCTGTCTAAAGAATCCAATGGTACTGGATAATGGTAGATCGCAAGGCAGGCACCCTCACTTTTTATTTGAAATTTATCGATCTAAGGTGCATAATTTATGAATGCAATTCTTAGCATACAGCTATTTTCCTTTTGGGTTTTTGGGGTTTTTTTGCTCAGCATATTGAATGAATCAAAGGGAATATTTAAGAGTCTTCAAATCTAAATTTCAGAACATTTTTTTAGTCTCCTGGTTAAAAGACATATGTTTTATGCCAAACATATGTCTTTTACCCAGGTTCCTTATGTGCTCTTTTTTTCCCTCTGTCAGAAAGAAAACACTCAGCCCTTTATGTCTGGTCAGAAAGGAAACACCACCACTATTAGATGAAGTAAAAGCCTATTGAGCTTACTGGTTAATGGAGAAGTCTGCCTACTGATAATACATGACATGATTTCATCAACTGATAATGGCACTTTCCCGATCTGATAGCATGAAACAGATGAAAATTTACAGATAGTTAAGAAGCTCATTTATATAGCTTAGCTTGTGCACATGATACAGTACCTCTTCATTTTTGCACTTAAAGTGCTGACAGAAAAGAGGTACATTAAAAGTCACAACCAAACCCTCTAAAACTCATTAGATGAGTTTCTGTAGCGAAGACTTGATGAGAAACTGGCAAGTGTTTCATTAACATCAGTTCTCTTTGACACTGACTTACTGGAATATAAAATTCCCAGTGAATCTTAAGGTACATGTGCCATCTCGAGGGCTGAGAGAGTTGGAATGATATCCAATTAAATAGAAAAATTGATAGCAGACATGGATGAACTGATGAAATTCTCCTGGAATACTGCAGTTATTATAAGATATGTTCCACAAACTGGGAAGATACTGCTCTACCTCTGGATACTGTATCTACTGCTTAGTGGGATATGTTTAGTCAATCACATAGATTTCCAAACCAATTTCAGAAAGTCACACTGATAAAGATACGTGGGTGTTCCAGCTGTATACACACAAGATACATGGTAACTGGCTGCTGTCATGTGTACTCCTGAATACAGCAGGAGTTTCAATTATAACAGAACTTACTAAAATAAGACAAACAAACAAAATATATCTTGTTTCCAGTTACTTAAGAGAATCAACTTAGCAAATGTATTATATCAGAGCTGCTTACATTCATGATAAGCAGTCATCATAATTAGCATGACGATATAAAACTTCTACACATATTGAGGTTGGTTAATGTTGTGCTACAGATGACATTAGACTAGACTCTGAGTCACATTATATTGCTCATAATTCTGTTACAGTTATGTATATTAAAAACAATAGTTTAGTAATTGCATTAATATTTCAATTTTTTATATTTAGGGAAACAATTTGTTTCTTGAGAGCAGTGACACAGACAAGTTGTACACATCACATTTGTAGAATGTTCCCTTTATTGTTTTAAGATTATTTTTTGGTCTTTTAGCCTTTATTGGATAGAGAAAGTGTAGATAGACAGGAAAACAGGAAGAGAGAGAGAAAGAGGGGAAGATACTCAGCAAAGGGCCTACTGCTCTCTGGCCATACGACATATGGTCGCCAGCTAACCCACTGAGTTAAACCAGGGCCCAGTTTTTATGGAAAACAAAACAAACAATGCATTAATCTATAAAATAAAATGGGCATGATAATCCAAAGCCAGCTTTAACTTATTAAGAAAACATCACTAAGCCAAATTGTTACATGATGATATGGCTTTATAGTTGAAAATACAAGCTAAAAAGTATACTTTATTTAGGAACAATCTTCATTTGTTGAAAGTATGATCTTGTCGAAGTATTCATGCTTCCTTGAGGAAAGCCCCACATACTTTGGTACTAAATTAATAAAGCTAATGACATTTCCAGCAACATTAGAATTACTGTGTTCTTGGTACTAACTACCTCTTTGTTTGCATGCTGTAATGACACAATAAATGGTTAGCAGCGTAGCCACCATACAAACACAAGCATGTGAGCAATGCCATTATGAGACTGCTAGCAAGCTGCCATTAACATTCAGCTCAAGCAATGCTGTGCTAGAGTACAGGCTCCTCTTTGTGTTGTTACTTCTTGTTGGCTGTACTTCAGAATGCATGTGTTTGTTTTTAAGGCTTTGAGGAGATCTGTTCCCGGGCCATTATCCAGCCCTGCACTCAGGCATTGCTTTCTACTCTGCCACCAATGATCACTTTACTCCCCCCTGTACTTTGGTGCTGTAATGACCCTCTTCACTTCAATCGGAACAACAGTCACTCCCTATCTTGCAGCAGACAACGTGAATCTTCCCTTCAAGATGTGTCACACATTGACCTCTTTCATAGTTGTAACTTCCCATCTCTGCTTTCAGTGTTTCCTCTTTAGAAAAAAAAAAAACCTTTTATCTCTCTTCAGATATTTTTTTACTTCCTGTTCCTTTGCTAAGCCAAAACCAAATTTGAGTATGTGCTCAGTTTCATGTGTCATTCAGTGTAAAAGGTTAAAAATGTGTGTTTAAGACATAAATATGGATTAAAATAAAAGTTTAAAAGTCTGAAAATAAAAAGACAATCCATAAGCTATGGGGATTATATTTCAGTGCATGTTTTTAAAAAAGATAAAAAAATTGAAAATTGTATTTATTATGTCTTTATTAATTACTGATTCAGTGGTTATCTAACTACACTTTATGTTCTGGCCAGTAGCATTAGCTAAAGATGCCGCTAGGCTAGGTAGTGTATAGCGCTTGGAAGGAACGTAAACACCCATAGAGACAAGCCTTCAGAATAAATCCTGCAGTCGAAGCAGCGAAGAAGCTCATGATCTGTGCCTCTTTACTTTAAAACATAGGTGAGTTACTAGTCCTCAAAAACAATCATATGTAACACAGTAGAAATCCTAACACTGTTGTGGACCTATTAAGTAAATTATAACATTGGAAACTGGGTGATGTTAAAGTATTTTGTACAGTGGCCCTGAGAGGTCAAACGGACTGCAACTTAAGAAAACACCAGCAAGAAGAAAAACACTGCAAAGGCACACAAAACACAATGGAAATAGGAAAAACAAAAACAGAAATAGGAAAAAAACGAGAACAGAAATAGGAAAAAAACGAGAACAGAAATAGGAAAAAAGAAAACAGAAATAGGAAAAACGAAAACAGAAATAGGAAAAAAACGAGAACAGAAATAGGAAAAACGAAAACAGAAATAGGAAAAACGAAAACAGAAATAGGAAAAAATACAAGGTAAGTGTTTCTGGGGAGACAATAACCCGACTGACCAGTTGCAGGAACTCAAAACATGGTAGGTGTGTTTTATCATGATTCATACAATATTGATGATGGATTTTTAGCTAATAGTTAGGCTAACACACTTACCAGTGTTAGGTTTTCCTCACAAAACCGATAGATCCTCCACTTCTTGTAAGTGTCTCCCAGCACAATTCTTAGCGTATTTTGGTTCCTGCAACTGGTCCGTCGGGTTATTGTCTCCCCAGAAACACTTCCCTTGTGCTTTTGGAAATCTGTTCTTTCCTATTTCTGTTGTCGTTTTTCCTATTTCCATTGTGTTTTGTGTGCTTTTGCAGCATTTTTCTTATTGCTGGTGTTCTCTTAAGTTGCAGTCCGTTTGGCCTCTCAGGGCCACCGTGATTTTGCTTAAAATGAGATTGTAACTTCAACGTGGTCTTGCTAGGCTAACGGGCATGTTGCTAGCAGGTAAAGTGAGCTTCAAGTACAGTATCAATGCTAATGACGCACAAATGACATTTTAGGTAAGTTAATCAGGCTCAAGAATATTTTCAAGTATAATGTGTTGTTGAGGGAAGAGGAGATGCAAATGCTGTAACAAATGTAAACATGGTTCAATTATGTGCTTTAAATGAATGTGACAGTGTATTGTATTTGGTGATGCAAGTGATATGTTTGTGAAACTTCAGCAACTTCAGGTTTACCATGGTCAGTCTGAGCAGGTGTTCAGATAGTGTTATAATGGTCACTGTGTAGTTGAAGTACAACTGAAGAACATGCATGGACATGAGATTCACTCTATTGTGCTCAAGTTGTCATGTAATGATACTCACTAATGTTGTTTATGCACTTCCTGATGATGTATTAACATCTGCCATGCCATACCTCACAAAGAGTTGCTAGTTATCATGGAAAATGAGCGATGAGGCTGTGTTTCCTTGTTTTAGGAAGTAGAATAAATCTGGCAATGTGCCTCTTTGTATTTTAATACACTGGATTTAGGATAATACCCCACCCACTAGGCCAGCAGGGCTACATCAGCAAGATTACTCAAAAAATGTAAGGCAGAATTACAAGAAATTGGAGATGAAGAAACTGAGCATGAGCACAGGAAGAATTGATTAAATCCTGATGCACATCCAAGTCAAAAAATGAAAAACAAAAATAAATGTAATATATATTCACCGTCTTTGCTGTGTCATACGTTATATATTTGTTTGTTTTTTAAATTTTTAATATATTTGCATTTGCAGGAATTTCCTTAAAATACCCCATAATTGTCATTAAGTGGTACTGTGTATATAATTTTGAGATTGCAAATGAGTTTAATCCATTTCATAATAAGGCTGTAATGTGACAGAACGTGGAACAAGTGAAGTGCTATGATTACTTTCTAGATCCACTGATAAGAGGAGAGGTAAAGGCAGGGGTTAAGGCTCTATTGCCTTATTTTGTGCCAGTTATTTGAAGCCCTTAGGCTAGTTGGTTACACACTGTTTAGCAGGTTCCTGTAGAATTAAATTCAAAACACCTATAAAACATCCACGCACTGTTATGTACAACTGAAAGTGCTGAAAAACAGTGTACTTAGCACCCGGCCTTTTTATCACAGTGAAGAACTTCTATTGCTTTAAAGTACTTGTAAGATGACAGTTGAACTGCTACCTGTCCTCCTGGTCAGTTTGATTGTCACCTATGCAGGCAGTTAAGTCAGAAGCACAGTGAAGATGTAAGTGAAGGTGTTGCAGCATTTTGACATTTAATTCCTGAACTAGGATCTCTGCTTTTATGTGTTGTGATCGGTGAGTCTTCCACTTAACAGCAAAAGAACTAAAATGTAGTGTGGTACCTAACATAGATATAAAATGTAAAAAGCCTTTTCTGAAAGAGCTCTGTCAGTGCTGTGTGGATCTGGAGCTTGTATATGAGTCAATCATTTAAATTTTAAAATAAGCAAAGAAGTGTATCTCAACATGTGTTGTAGTGCACCTCTGTAATTAGTGCACTGCAAAGTCGAAGCAGTGTTGAATGTGATTATATAGCAAAATTAATGCGTCTAGAATATCATGCACACCAGTCCTAGAATGGCCAGATGTGAAGTAAATGCTCCCTGCATCCCACTTCATAATCTACAAACAACAGCTAATGTAAGACTACTTTTACTACTACTTTTTATAGATCTATAGGTTTCATAGTCCCATGTTTTCAGAGGGTGGAGGACACGTTTTCTATAGGCTACCAGTTAATTTCCCTGTAGCTTGCTTCTCCAGTTATCATCTGCTGCTGAGACAATCAAATTAAGTTATTGGAAAATGATAAATGCCACCTTCTTAAATGGCACTAGATCATAACAGATATCTATGAAGGAGTGCAGAGCGGACATCTCCGAGATGGCACGGGCCCTTGGTGCTGAAACAAAAGTAAGTAGCTGCCAGGTGAATTTCGAGCAGAAATGTTGCCAGCTTCTCACAGGCAGTTCGCAAAATGTGGGTATCGACAAAGACTGTCGAGGAGATAGTCCAGTTCATACTTGCACAAACTTCTCATACTTTCCATCACAACTGCCACATTCACTTCCTTTTACAATCATGAGTGTTCATAATAAAACAGGTGACTTGTAAAAATGAACCATATATAATGCAAATCTTCTTTTGAACACATTGTATTCCTTTAAAAGGAAATTTTTGTATCCTCATGTTGTCTTTTTCGCAATAACACTAATGACAATGAATATGTTTAACATATTTATCGCCAAAAATTACCCCTCTTTTAAAGCCCATTAGAAAGAAGAGTATTTCATTGTTTGTATTTTCAGATAATACATACTCCCAACTGACCACTCTTACTTGTAATAACTAAGAATATTAGCAAATAATAATCACAGTAATACTTAGATGTTTTAATAGCCAAACAAATGAGCTCTTCACAACTTATTTAAATGCAGAAAACATTTCCCTAACACGGCTACAGGGGAGAATTCATTTTCAAGATACTCAAGCAGAGTTCCCTTACACAAACACAAAGAATCCCACAGAAAAAAACACAGTGCCTCAGATGTTGATAGAAGGACATCCAAAGGCACGTGATGTTTCTAAGTTCAAACCAAAATTCTGTGTCCGTTCACTGTGCATATAGGTGTGCACAAACATTCTTCAGACAGCGCTGGTGGGCTGTAGCTTCAAGCGTATGTGTGTGTGACTCCAACTAAGACCACAAAAATTCCATTTGCATTTGCAGACGGGGTGGTCCGAGCAGTAAAACACATAAGCATAATTTCATACCACAATTGCTTTTCACAACCAACCCTGCATAAAACCTCACTCACCCTAATCCTCCAATATTTGCACAAGCACTTTTTTTGTAGTTAAAAAAAAAATGCACATCAGACAGAAAGATGATGTACCTGTGCTGGGCTGTATTATTCCCTGTGTCAAAACCAGCCATTCTCTGAAAACATATACCATTAAAAAGAAAAAAAACTGTTTCTTTTGTAATGAAGAACATTGCTTTGATCGCTTCTTCGTGAGTTCTGCTGAAGACCACAAAAATGCAGCATTGACGTGCCGTCAGAAAACAAGCAAACAAACAAGACACGTAGCAGTGTGGGCTTCTCTAGTGGCTCGGTAACAGAGCTACAAGGGAGGTATGAGCTGACATTCTTGCAGTGTTTCTCTTTGGGGAGTGAGCTAATGAATCCCTTCACAACGCCGTAATGTCGATTTTCAGCTTTTGTGTATAGCTTCATAAATGCTCACTGAAAAGACAGAGCAGGTTAAAGATGGGGCATTCCACACACTTATATATATATACACTCACACACAACACTGTGCAAACTGCGGTTTCAGTGTAAATAAAGTGTAAACGATATCCTCAGAGGAAGGAATAGGCTGAGAGGATTGAGCATCCGTGGAATAGCAGTGCTGTTAACCAAATAAATAGAGACATTACAGACTCAACAACCTGCAAATTATAGCCTCAATGAATGCAGAAATGTGATATAATCTCTTTACCTATCTCTCTGTTTTAAAGTGGTTCATACTTTCTTTTTTATTTTAGCAATTTTCTTCCAGAAATTCAGGAGAAAGGTATATTTATTGATCTGCATGATACTTTGTGAAATACGGACATGCTTATTTTTTAAAGGTAAGAATTAGTGCTAAGCAGTAAGTAACTACAGCTTTTAACCTTCAGTGTCCACAACAAGAGCCTGTGTTGCATATCAGCTTTGACAGATAGAAGACTAACATTCAGGCTTGCATCCCCATGGATGGTTGTTTTCTCCTCTCAGTACCAGGCCTTTTTTTGCTGCCATCTCTTATGAATGTAATTCATCTGAACTATGTAAATGCCAGAGTTTAGTAACGATTCTCTTTGTTGTTAACATGTCAGGGTTGTTTAGTGTTTTCTGAAAGAGAAACAGAGTGAAAGAAGGGGGCACTGCAGTATACTGATCGATGGCGCAGTAGACAATAGTTTGCCTGGTCTTTTCAGCTGTTGGCCCCCTTAAACCTTGTCTGAGGAGCATCACTGAAAAGTAAATAAAAATAAACATCTTCCTCCAGTCTAGTATTGTTGTCAGTGATTTCTCAGACTACATGTCTGAGTGAGCGTAACAATCACTGTAGCCACTAGAGCTACTCTCATCTACTTCTCCAGTAGTAGAATGTGTTAATACCATGGCCTTCCACCTTCTGTTTTCTGATCTGAATAGATGTGTTAAGCCACAGGTGTGTCCCTGTAGCTTTTTCCACCTCTATTTTTAGCCTGTGATCCGTTCATGAATAGAAATATCATTTGTTGTTTGTGTTTCTCCCACATTTTCCATTGGTGCTTAGTATTCCTTTGCTTTGACTGCCCTTCAACCCTTCTGATTGTGCAGTATGGTTTTGTCCCAGAGTGAACTGTTGCAAGTCTTCTTAGTGTCATAGGTCTTCTTAGTGTCATAGGGGTTACACCCTGTCAAGAGTTTGAAGCCTGTGGAAGATATATACAGTGGGGCAAAAAAGTATTTAGTCAGCCACCGATTGTGCAAGTTCCCCCACCTAAAATGATGACAGAGGTCAGTAATTTGCACCAGAGGTACACTTCAACTGTGAGAGACAGAATGTGAAAAAAAAATCCATGAATCCACATGGTAGGATTTGTAAAGAATTTATTCGTAAATCAGGGTGGAAAATAAGTATTTGGTCAATAACAAAAATACAACTCAATACTTTGTAACATAACCTTTGTTGGCAATAACAGAGGTCAAACGTTTACTATAGGTCTTTACCAGGTTTGCACACACAGTAGCTGGTATTTTGGCCCATTCCTCCATGCAGATCTTCTCGAGAGCAGTGATGTTTTGGGGCTGTCGCCGAGCAACACGGACTTTCAACTCCCGCCACAGATTTTCTATGGGGTTGAGGTCTGGAGACTGGCTAGGCCACTCCAGGACTTTCAAATGCTTCTTACGGAGCCACTCCTTTGTTGCCCGGGCGGTGTGTTTTGGATCATTGTCATGTTGGAAGACCCAGCCTCGTTTCATCTTCAAAGTTCTCACTGATGGAAGGAGGTTTTGGCTCAAAATCTCACGATACATGGCCCCATTCATTCTGTCCTTAACACGGATCAGTCGTCCTGTCCCCTTGGCAGAAAAACAGCCCCATAGCATGATGTTTCCACCCCCATGCTTCACAGTAGGTATGGTGTTCTTGGGATGCAACTCAGTATTCTTCTTCCTCCAAACACGACGAGTTGAGTTTATACCAAAAAGTTCTACTTTGGTTTCATCTGACCACATGACATTCTCCCAATCCTCTGCTGTATCATCCATGTGCTCTCTGGCAAACTTCAGACGGGCCTGGACATGCACTGGCTTCAGCAGCGGAACACGTCTGGCACTGCGGGATTTGATTCCCTGCCGTTGTAGTGTGTTACTGATGGTGACCTTTGTTACTTTGGTCCCAGCTCTCTGCAGGTCATTCACCAGGTCCCCCCGTGTGGTTCTGGGATCTTTGCTCACCGTTCTCATGATCATTTTGACCCCACGGGATGAGATCTTGCGTGGAGCCCCAGATCGAGGGAGATTATCAGTGGTCTTGTATGTCTTCCATTTTCTGATGATTGCTCCCACAGTTGATTTTTTCACACCAAGCTGCTTGCCTATTGTAGATTCACTCTTCCCAGTCTGGTGCAGGTCTACAATACTTTTCCTGGTGTCCTTCGAAAGCTCTTTGGTCTTGGCCATGGCGGAGTTTGGAGTCTGACTGTTTGAGGCTGTGGACAGGTGTCTTTTATACAGATGATGAGTTCAAACAGGTGCCATTCATACAGGTAACGAGTGGGGGACAGAAAAGCTTCTTACAGAAGACGTTACAGGTCTGTGAGAGCCAGAGATTTTCCTTGTTTGAGGTGACCAAATACTTATTTTCCACCCTAATTTACGAATAAATTCTTTACAAATCCTACCATGTGAATTCATGGATTTTTTTTTCACATTCTGTCTCTCACAGTTGAAGTGTACCTCTGGTGCAAATTACTGACCTCTGTCATCATTTTAAGTGGGGGAACTTGCACAATCGGTGGCTGACTAAATACTTTTTTGCCCCACTGTATACTGTACGATGGAGCTCTAGATCACAAGGGGAGGTTTCTGAGAATCCTCATCCTGTTTCACCTGTATCAGAGGACTTATTGTATGAGAAGTAGTAATGTTGATGCCCCTTTGGATGGACAAATGCCTAGAGCTGAATACACTATTGATAACCAGCTGAGCAAGTTCTTCCCTCCATTTCTTCCGTCATCTCTGCTGCTTTTCCTCATCAGGTTCTTTTGGGAGGAGGAGAATTCTTATGCCACCAGTTTTTAGAGATTAAAGTACTGGATGGGAAACCAACAAGGTCTTAGTGAAAACAATAGGTTAAAATTTTGAAAATATGATGCTACACATGTATTAAATTTGAAACTATAGCCATGAACAATGCACTTTGCATAGAATCTTTTTGTCATGATTCTGGGTCTATGACCCAGGACTTATGTTTTGAATCTTGTTAGTTTGTCATTGAATGAGTTTTGAGAAGTGGTTAATGTTCCTTGCTTTTATTAATTTGGTTTGGTTTCCCTGTGCTTATGAGGTATTGTGGTTTCTTCGTTGTTCTCGTTCTGTATTAAGCATCTCTAGCTTAGATGACTCAGACTTGGAGGTGCGAGCTGGAGGCCACTATCTGATGAAGCCAACAGAACCACATCATCTGTGAAAATCAGAGATAAGATTCTAAAACTGCCCGTGTGGAAGCCTTCCACCACTTGGCCTCACCTAGAAATTATGTCCACAAAAATTATTAACATAATCAGTGACAAAGGGCAGCCCTGGTAGAAGTATGGTTTTTAAATGTTGCTGAAACAACAAAATAAAATAAAAAAAATAAATCTATCTGATCGAGAAATCACTCATCTTTGGAAAAGAGTTTATTACAGAGAAATGGCTCTTTCCAAAATAAAAGCTATACTATACGCTTCTTCTGGGCTATATTCTCAGCAGCACATTAAACATCTCACATCCCCATAAGGAGAATCATGTGCTAAATGACTCGGGTAAAGTTTGTAGCATGCGTGCTTGTTGTTTTTGTCTGCTTCCACTTGTCTTTGCACTAGGATGATGTCGGCG
>NW_024582574.1:811145-815009 GCF_018398535.1 Haplochromis burtoni
TTTTGTTGAACATTATTCATGAGCACTAGAAATGTTGCAATAATGAAAACGTGTTTTTCAAGGTGACGTAGTATAAATTCAAATTATTTCTACCATTTGCAATTTGAACAGCTGTCGCAAAACAGTTGTCAAGCTCTAAAAAGTACTGAAATAGTTCAGCTGATGCCATTTTATAAAGGCAGAGAATTCAGAAACACATCATCTCTAAAAATGAGGTTCATACATTCTATATATTCAAGTTTCATTCTATATATTCAAGCTTTATTCTATATATTCAAAAGATCATTCTATATATTCAAGTTTCATTCTATATATTCAAGCTTCACTCTATATATTCAGACTTTGGTTGGAATATATATATAATATTTTCCTAAAGGGCATTCCATAATATATATATATATATAGATAGATAGATATAGATATAGATATAGATAGATATATATAGATATAGATATAGATATAGATAGATATAGATATATATATATATATAGGGCTCCATATATAGGGCTCCATTTCAAAATAACAGGACGTTCTTGTACATATGGAGGTCCTCAGTGGTGAACCTGAGATAATATTTAGTTTTGATTATGTTAACTGTGGAGAAAACTGCCTTGCTTTCATGCGTGGAGCCAAAAATGACCAAGATGGATAGAGCTACTTTCCTCACACCTGAGAAAGTTGTCTCAGAAACTATTTGAGGCGTAAAGTGAAAGGTCAGTTATTACAAACTGCTATTACAAACTGCCACATTTGATAGGCAGTCAACTGATTACATTTGGAGAAGTCCAGCATTTACCTATTAAATGCTCTATTTTCATTGTCCACATTTTTTTACACAGTACCATTTGTTCCTTATTTCTCCCTTTTTCTGTTTCGCAGCTTTTCTGTTTTATTTTTTCAGCTTTCTCCAGTGCAGTCATCTGTATTTCTCCTTTTCTTTTTTCTTCATGCATCACTATATTTCTTTTCCTTTCTACATCTTTTCATGTGTAACTTACTCGCTGCGGTCGGCACTGCAGAATCCTAGTGTTTACTGCCCGGTATGCACAGTGGTATTATGTGGGAAGGCATCGAATTAGTCTGTGTGTTTCTTCAGATACTAAACCACTACCATAAAGACCAGAAAAGCTGCATCAGTAAAAATAGAAGCAGGTTTTAAATCTGTTTGTAGTTGTAGGTTCGGGTCCATCTGGGACAGCTTTTGGGTCTAGACCCAGACTGTGGTCCACCTGTTAGTGACCTCTGCTCTAGGAGGAAGTGGTGTTCCTCAACACTGCAGCCTTACACTTTCCACTTAAGTAAAAGTGATTGCCGCTTGAGTGTTTTCCCAGAGTCAGTCAACCAATACCAATTCTAAGACCCTATTTTCAGTTCCTGAGTTGGCTAGTAATGAAAGGACAGACTCTGTGTCTGTGCTGGATCATGCTAAATCTGAGTTATCTGTTTCTGGGTTAAGGAATAAATTCTGAGTTCTCTACTGCCAAAACTGGATCTTCTGAATCTGGACTTTCAAGGTCGGAGCTGACGTACTTTGCAAGAGTATGCCAACCTGCGACTGAGCCTTGTGTTTGTAAGCCATTTAGTTCCTGTTATAATCTTTGTACATCTTTGTTTCTGGGTAAAAGGACTATTTTCCTGTGTTCGACCTGACTAAATTAAAAGTGAAAGACAATTTGAGTCCTGAACTCATGTTTTCTGGTACACGAGTGTGAGTGTGATTCTTTGTTGAGAGAAAACAAGTCTGTATTTTTTGAGTCAGCAATATAGTAGACTGCTTGTGTCTCTTGCATGGAATTTGTTCATCATGTGTCTCTGCCAGAAAAAAACCAACTGTGTTCCTCTGAATGAGTCTAAAACTATTTCTGTTTTCCAGCCTCTTCATTAGAAACTACAAATTGTGTTTTGCATCCAGCTCAGTTAGACTGCTAGTAATCCTCCTAAGCCTGCTATATCTGGAACTCCAGACTATGTAGCTAAGCAGACCTCCCATAGACAATTTTTTTTTTGTGGTCATGTGATTTTCACTCCTCTGGGCTGTTCAAGAAACTGTAGGAGGACTCCAGAAGGGCTATTTACTGTTTGCAACCTGACCTACAGAGACTATTTGTTATACACACGAATCAGAGGCTGAATTTTAAGCCTGTAGCTGAGCCTGCACTTCCAGAAACTGTTGTTCACTTCCTACATCTATGAGGATGGTTGTCCCACTTGGGTCCTTCCTAGACACTGTAGCTCTTTTTGGGGCTTTACCATGAACTACTGTGTAACCCAGGGCCTCTGCAGTGACCAAGCACCATGCACCTGGCCTCCGGAGTTGGCAGCGGTGCCTCAGTAGCTCCAGCTGGTGCTACCTGTGTAGGCTGCAGCCCTGCAGAGCCCCAGCTGGTGCAGCCCCAACTGGCACAACCAGAGTCGGGTGCAATATCTGCAAAGGGCTGGCTGGTGCAACCAGAGCCACCTGTGATCTCTGCACACCCCCAGCTGGTTCAAACAGAGTCGGCTGTGAGCCCTGGCAGCCCCAGCTAGCATCCCCCGAGTTTCAAAGGCTTCCTACTTCTACACCTGGGCTTGATGGCCCCATACAATCTGAGCCTGGAGCCAGTGGTATCTGCTCCTCTCGAGGCGGAGCCCGTAGTCTCAGGAGGAGCCTCCCAAGTTACCAAGGGGTCCTCAATGACAACATCTGCTCTCAAGATATAATATAATCTCTGTCTCACTTCCACAGCATGTCTTTATCCTGCCTTCCTTCTCTCACCCCAACTGGTCGCAGCAGATGGTTCCCTGAGCCTGGTTCTCCCGGAGGTTTCTTCCTGTTAAAAGGGAGTTTTTCCTTCCCACTGTCGCCAAAGTGCTCGTTCATAGGGGGTCATATGATTGTTGGGTCTTTATCTGTATCTATTATTGTAGGATCTACTGTACAATATAAAGCACCTTAAGGCGACTGTTGTTGTGATTTGGCGCTATATAAATAAAATTGAACTGAATTGAAAGATATAAAAGTAGTATTTTTGGTTTTCCGTAAGTTTGTACTTCACCTTTACTAACTTAGTTACGTTTCACCTTTGTATCCAGCCCATCAGCCTAAATAAATGTCATGCTTTTGTTTATTACATCCGCACCTGTATATGTGCATTCTGGGTCCTCACTCACCTCCTCACCACGTGACACTTTTCATGTTATTATTTTTAGAAGTTTCTATGTGAAGCTAAATTGTTTCATGGAGAGTCATGGGATGTTTTTCATCGTTCTCACAGAAACACAGGACTTTAACAAAAAGGCAGCTGCACATTAATTGGCTTTGCACTGATCTTGTCGGTCTCGCTTTACGATCTCGAAAGGAAATACTACCATACTTTTCCATTTCATTAATATGTGTTTCAATATTTGCAATCATTATCACCTGAGAGGTGGAGCTTTTCTCTTATTCTGTGTTCAGCATTCAGTATGTTAACTCAGATTTATCTTTCCCAGCAGTGTCTGTGAAAACATGAATTTTAATGTGTATGTTTTTGAAGTGAAAATGGCACCTGTGCCATCCTGTGTAACATTTGCGAACCAAGAGTAAATAAGAAACAACTCTAAGTCATAAGAACAGCATGTAGTCTGCACAAATAGGCCCCAACTGACAGAGAAATTCAAACCCAGGACTATCTTGCTGGGAGGCAACAATGCTAACCACTCGGATTCTGTGCCACCCTTTGGTAGGTGCAGTTTGTGCTGTGTACCTGAGTCTGTAGAGCTTTATTAGAGGGCCCCTTATGTAGTCACAGAAGCAGGGTTACAATACATATTCATCATTTTAATCCACATGAGGAACATTTATTGAAAACAGCATGGGGCAACAATTGGTGTAGACAACATAGA
>NW_024582574.1:815781-885944 GCF_018398535.1 Haplochromis burtoni
ATAAAATAGTCATAACTGCATCTGAAATACAAAGTCAACATAATAACTGTATGCATAACATCTTAAGGCCTTCTTAAAGCTATCTGTTACATTGTTAAAGCAATGATCATACTGCAGATTATATTATTAATGCAATGGTAATGATGACAATTATTCAACAATAGCAGTAAAATAATTTCCCTGCTCCACACTGGCTCAGAAAATAATCTCTCAGATGTCACATGTGTACTACACCATGTCAGTTTTTAACAGCATTTCCAGACCACCACAAAAATTATGTTGTTAAAAACAATTATTTAATAATAGAATAATATCCATCCTGCTTATAAAGGCCATACCTAAAAGAAGTTTAGAACAGACTAGTTGTAATATACAGTATGACACAGACCTCACAGATAGTTAAAAGCAAAGAGTTTGTAAATTCAAACTGCTTTTTTGAATTTATACAGATTAGTTTAACCTCAACCCCAAGTCATCACGTGAAAACAAAAATATTTTTCTATTACTTTTAGTGTACAGAAGCACAAGTATACTGCTCAAAAATGTTAAAGAAACACTTAAAAATAAGAGTATAGCATCAATTTGACTTCTGGGATATTGATGTGGTCAGTTAAGTAGCACAGGGGGGTTGTTAATCATTTTCAGCTGCTTTGATGTTACTGAAATTAACATTAAACATTTTTTAATTAATATTTTTCCCCTCATCTTTTTTGACTGGTTTTTCAGTAATTTTGTGTTTGGCTAATATCATTATTGGCACTCACTACTTCTCCAGGATGGCATATCAATAAGTGCAACTGACAGAAGTTCGCTGTTTCTCCCTGCACAGTCTCAATAGCATGGCAGATATTTTAGGAGGAAGGCAGGTACTCCAGCTAGATATTGCCGTAGAAGGAACAGCTTATGAGCAGAACCGTTATCTGCTCCTTTGTGCAAATAAGAACAGGGTGAACACTGCCAGAGCTACAAAATGACATCCAGTAGGCCACTGGCCTAAAACTAACTTCAAGAATGTGATTTGAAGGCCTAATGTCCTCTAGTGGGCCCTGTCCTCACTGCCTTGCACCGTGAAGGGTGATTGGCATTTGCCGTAGATTACCAGAATTGGCAGGTTCACAACTGGCACTAGTCTTGGAAGAAATAACCCAGGACACGATCCATCCTCTCATTAGGAGCATGCCCAGATACTGTCAAGCATGCAAGCACTTTGGTTTCTAGGGTGTTTTTGATTTTAGCCATTGGTAGTCTAATAATTTTTATTTCAATCAAACGATGTAGGATCCTTTGATTTCTAACTCCTTACCTAGTCCACATCAGTACAGATATCAAGAAAATGTATATTTTCCAAAGTGGTTGTGTGAAGTTCCTGTATTTTAAATCAAAAGATTTGGACAAGTTGTTATGCAGCCTGTCTTGCTTATATTTCAGCATCAATTATACCAAGTTTCCCACTCAGACTACTTCTGCCTTGAAACTAATTATTCAGCCAGAAGCGGACTTAATTCACTTTGTCCTGTGTGAGCATTACACCACCAAAGACCAAAGGGGTTTAGGAAAAGCAACCAGCATTGTGTGTCCTGGACTGCTTCATGTAGAAGGAGGTTTGTGTCCTGTCAGTTGCTGTCACACTCGTTGGTGGAGGCTACTTTGATGGCATATGGATGCCAGGAACTGCAGCGTCCTGCACATTCCACCAGGAATAAGCTTTGGAGTAGGCTATATGTTCCATAGTGAGATACTGAGTGAGGTCTGAAAGATAACATTTCGTTATCCGGGTTAACTCAATTCCATGAAAATTGAGTAAGGTATCTCACCACACTGCCCTACATTCATGTGGATGCAGAAGAAATACATTGAGAATGTCTGGTGTGGCACAAGGGGCTATTAAAAAGGGGGTTGGGGGACTCTGTGTCTTTGTATTGGTCTATCTTAAACAGATGTGGTATTAGGTTCCATAAGGGGTGACACTAAAAGGTGCTTCCTATTGCGAGAACTGGAGTTACCTAGGTAACTAAACATTTCCTGTCATCCTGGTAGAGTGACCTGATAGGTTGACTCCCTGATAGTACTGGATGATGCAAGAATCTAAACTGCCCACAACTTTTACACAAAATTGCTTTTATGTTTTTACTGTAGCAGAAATGATCCTAAAATAGATATTCCCTGGAGGGATGGGCTTATCTGATCTGAAACATATACTGTCAAACAAATACAATCATAATCATATGCATGATTAGGTGATTGTCTTTTCCACTGCCTTCTAACTTACTCGCATATAGCGCAACACATATTAACTGTGGAGATCATGGAGTGAGGACAATGAATTATTCATTCTGTCCTCACTGTCACTCTGTGCTTACACAATGCTGAGCTCCTGTTTAAATGCATTAGCAGCAGTACACAGTTCACACACTTTGACAACGCACACGTTTCTCTCTGTGTCTGTGATGCTCTGCATCTGCATGTTTCAGCCTTCCATTGATGGCAAGCTCGTCCCAGTCAATGTTTTAAAGCTTGTATTTATTTGGCAGATTTTCCTCAGCATTTGTTACCCTCTTGCCCTTGTCTTCTCCCTCCCTGTTCTGTGTCACAGACTTTGTGTCAGTGCTTCCACCCCCCGCCGTTTGAAGGACAGTCATCATCGAAGCAGCGTGCCATCCCTGCAGAAGTGATAGGCAGCCCTGGGATGAAAACACAGGCTGTGAAATTGCAGCGTGGGATATCTACATCTCATTACCTGGTTGTC
Source organism: Haplochromis burtoni (assembly GCF_018398535.1). Classification (NCBI taxonomy): domain Eukaryota; kingdom Metazoa; phylum Chordata; class Actinopteri; order Cichliformes; family Cichlidae; genus Haplochromis; species Haplochromis burtoni. The sequence continues at coordinate 818,528 of NW_024582574.1, forward strand.
TCCATGCATCTGACACATTCAAGTCTGGAAGAGTTGCAGTGTATGACATCAAGAATATAAGCCACAAAGCAGGAGGCGTAGCGCTCCAGCAACTGACAATATTAATTTTAAAACAAACCAAATAAGAAGAGCACATAAAACTTTTTGCATAGCTTGAAATTAAACAGCTTTCAATTCAAAATATAGCAGCAGATAAATACCCACAGTCTGATGACTGTTCTAACATTCAAGCAAGATTTCCATTTGTAATTTAATTAATATTCAATTTTACGTTTCCTGAGACACACTCATTTCATTCTACTTTAACAAACTAATTACTGGAAGAGCAGTAAAAACAAATTCTCATTAAGTTCTGTCCCATGCCTCCTCATTTAACCTAAATTGTAACTGAGCTGTGCAAACTGACAGAGTGAAAATAAGCAAGAGGCACAGAGCAGCAGAAACAAGAAAATCTGAAAACATTTTTTGTTAGAGTGTGGCTTATTCTCATAAGCAGAAAATTCAATTTAATGATGAGTGATCTAGGTTAGAACAGACCAATTAAACAGCTAGTTGAAGCCCACTGATATACACTTCAGCTCATTTTTAAGAAAAAAGCAAACAAAGCTCGAAGTTCTTATGCATCTGAAATTGGAGTAGTTTTTTCTTTTTTAATGAAACAGACATTGTAATGAATACAGACAAACATGACAGTTTAATTCTGCTATGAAAGTGTGCTTTGATGGCATCAAACTAACAATTTGATGAATACCTTCCTGATTAATGCGTTGTTTTGGTACAATTTCATTAAAATTCATTTGATTACTAAAATTTGTAAGTCAAAAATAGTTAACATTAGCAAATTCACAAATGATAATACTTTGATGTATTTTTATATTGTATTGAGGAAATATCAATGCAATACAATAACCAGAAGAGTAATATGCATATCTCCACTCCTCGCAGACATAAAGATACAACAATTAGAGTTACAAAAGAAATGGGTAGAAGAAGCTGAAAGTTCCTAAGCATTAATTAGATTCAAAAATGACTCCTGAAACTATGACAGCATGCATATTTAATAGTCCAGTATATATTTAAAGCCACCTACATGCATACCTGTACCAGGCAATCAGTCAGCTCAAGCAGAGAGACACTAATGAGCATGTATTCTTTCACTATTAAAAAGAAGAATGAGGAACGGTATTCTAATAAATCCTGCACATTTCCTGACCACTTCCACTTCAGTGAATAGTTACAAAACTCTGATTTCCCTTTGTTCTCTTTATTAATCTGTTATTCTTTCTGGTAGTCATCTAATGTTTTCTGTACTTCACAGCAAAACACTGTAAATCTGCAGTTATTATCTGCGCCTACATTTTCTGTTTCTATGTGTTTGTTTGGGTATTGTCCTGTAGCCCTCATAATGTCATGTGTTCTGGAAGAAGCATGAAAATATTGTGACAAACTGTCTCGTGTACTGACATCGCCTGAGCTGACAAATCTTACACAAAGTCCAAGTGCATGTTTCTATATCTGTCAATTTACTTGTGTATTTTCTGCTGAAGAGATAATACGAGTCAAATAAGCCGCACAGTTAACAACAACAACAATGTCGTGGCTAAGCAAGATAATGAAGAGGTTTATTTTTTTTATTCATAAGAAATAAATAAAACATTTTCACACCAGCAAATGAGGCACTTGTGGCCCCAGAAGATCCAAAGCTCTCTTGTATCCAATGAATATTCATTTGGGGGCCTACAGTGATGAGCTGTTTGCTTCAGTTGTTCACTATGGGGGGAAAATTCACCAGTTACCTACTATGATTACTTCACGTTTATTGCTGCAGGTCATCTATTGAAGTTTAATAAGAGCTGGTTTACTCAACCCCCTGAAAAAATTAGGAAAAGAGGGTTTGTAAAAGTAGAGCTCAAAACCAAAACAACAGGCTGAAAGATACTAAAATGTAAAAGTGCACATGATGCAAAGATGTTCGACGAGGTATTTTGCAATCAACCTGTTCATTGTTGTTGGTGTCATAGACAGGTGATGTTAATCTGGCAGGAAAGTAACAGAAATTCTAAAATTACAAAAAAGTTTCAAAAGTAAAATAAAAATAAATAAACTGGGACTGGATAACGAAAAGCCTAGCTGAATTTTGAGTTATAATAATATATTATGACTAGTGGTGTGTTTATCTTTAATTCCCTTTTCTTATTTTGCCACTCACTCCTCCAAACGTCCGCATTTCGTCTTCTTTAGATTGATTTTGACAGCTGATTTGTCTATATGCGGTCAGTGGAGAAGCAGGTAGCTGTGTGCCTTGTGGAGAGAAGGTTAAACGTGCTCTGCAATCTTTGGTCTCTTCATTTCACATATAGCCATTTTGACAGTTCACTTTTGAAACAGAAGTATTTACCTTGCTACAGCCTTATTTTAACACTCTGAATTCGGTGGTTGTTTCTGTCCAAGCTCTTGAAAGATTAATTGTATGATAAAATCATTGCTTAAACATGTAGCACGTTCATTGACAGTTTTGATAACTGAGAATGTTTCGAGGTTTCTACCTGACACAAGCTAAGAGATGAACTTTTTTTCCGTTTTGACCTTTGTGCAAATGTAGCATGTGTATCACCTAGACAAACGCTGTGGAGGCTGTCAGATGTAGTTACATAGACAGAAAAATTCTTTTATTTATTTATGTTCTTTAAAATGTCACTCCTTTCGCCTCAAACCCATTAACTGGGGTTACAATGAAACTCAATTCTTATCTGCAGCGCCCCTCGTGAATGCATCAAAGCTCCGGCGCATTCACTGAATAACAATGAGATTTTTTTTACTGAGAGAAAATATTTCAGTCAGATCTATAGGGAGCGATAAACAGGTGAATATTCCACAGGCAATAATGCCTTGAGGGATGATTAGTTGCAGCCTATAACACTCAGCATAAGCCTTGTGGGCTGTAAGAAACCTCAAGGATGTTTTTAGTGCACTGTTGTTTACACGTTGTGGTGAATCAACTCAAACATCACTAACGTTATACTTACAAATGACAACACAATTTGCTATTAAATATTTGGGATTGTAACTGTCAGAGAAAATGTGGCAATTCAAAAGAAACAATATAACGTTCAAGGGCAATGTTAGGTCATCTTGTCACTTGTCGCCTGGCTTTGATCTGATACTGAGGCGGTCTACATAATTTGTTACATAAATGCTCCAACACTCATCTTTACTAGCGTGATTACCATTTTATTAATATGAATCTATTATAGTCTAATGAACACAGATAAAACTGCCTCCCCAATTAATCCTCAGACCAAACTGGTTCAGATAAGCTCAGCCAAAAGCCGCAATTATTCGACGTTTATATAATTTCTTCTTGTGGGCCTTGTCTCTATTGGCCTTTATTTATTTTAAATAAAAGGTAAAGTAAATATGAAAGATATAACACCTATAACATACATACTTTGAAGGTTTCTCATGCAGTGTATCTTGTATCTATCTTTCTATTGTCTTGTGTGCCTATACCCAAATTAGAGTTATATTCAGATCACACTAAAAATGTATATCACTAGTTGATTCCTTCAGTTGTTGAGAATTTGTCACAGAGTCATTCCTTCTCTTTCTTTTGAAAAGTTTGGAGCAAAGCAAGCATGTATCCATCAACAACAGCCACATTGAGAACTGTGGACCTGTAGTATATCAGAGATGCTTCAAAAGCATTTCTGACATACTCTGGTTTTTCGTTATTTCACTACCTGCAGTCTGCATGTACTGCTGCCTCTGATTGCTATTTTCTCATCTAATTGTCAGCATTGCTTCAGCCGTGCAACTGCTTCACACTCCATCCACAAAATCATCAGTAGTATTTGTCAGACTGATTACAGATCTTCAAAAAGAAAGACTGGAGTGTTTTTTTTAACCAGCCTTCACTGTTTCTCAGGTAAATCCATTGCTCTTTCCCTGCAAGCGTCTTTGTTCTTCATTGGCTTTGTCTGGTTGTGACCTTTCACCATCAAAAGATTAATCAAAAGATTAGCATGAAAATATCATCAGGGCAGTTTATTGTACGTTCATCTTTCCTTCAATGTACAAGAGTATTAGTCAGATTTTAGAGAAGGGAGATTTATTTGTCCTGGATATGACTGGTTGCAAACTAAATCGCATTAGTTTGCACAACCAATTACAACAAAACATTCTTTCTGCCTTACAAAAACCTGTGAGCTGTGGTGGATCATAAGGCAGATACTGTTTCACTGATGTGTTAGTTTTCCTTATTTAGCCCAAGTTTTGAGATACCTCTGATTGTTGACTTTCAACATTAATGTAGCAGAGAACACTATGTGTTTGTTGTTAAGTGTTTTGTGGCCTGCTCAGCTGTGTGTGCATCGTAGACCTTCTCTCCCTTTGAAACTGATTGCACTCTTCATAGTTATAATGAGACAAGATTAAAAGTGAAAGTAAAAGAGTGCAGCCTGAAACTTTGGGCTCCAAATATTTAATTTATGCTGTCTAAATTATGCGCACTACATTTCTGCTCAAAGTGAGAGTCTGCTGTTATTTTGTCATGTTCCTCTGCTGTTATTTTGTCATGTTCCTCTGCTCTCCATTTCACAATGTGTGAGGGTGTGTTCGCTGCTCCGTGGAGCAGACAAACAGCAAAGCAAACACGCACACCAAGTGAAATGGAGAGCAGAGTCCAGCAGCAAGACACACATTGCTAATGTATTATTATTGTGTGCATGATGTAATTTAGATGTATATAAAATAACATTTGCTAAAGTTGTACATAGCACTTTTAAGAACATTCAACATTCATTTGAAACATTTTATTTAGTCGGAAGTATCCATGAAAAATGTGGTTAAATATAGGATGCTAGTGAACTACAGAGCTAGAAGCTTTCAGCTGTGGTTCATTTGTTGCCACATTTGAAGGCCAATATCTAAATAACTATAACATGACTTTAGCTGTTTGAAATCCACAGCAATTGTACACATCACTGCTCTTGTTGTGCCTCATTATCGTGTCAGCATTACACGTGACCTTCAGCTAGACACTCGCTGACAATGATGAAGTCGTAGTGTCATTCAGCTATTTCTAACCCCTAATGTTATGAAACAATTCATATTACAGTCTCACAAATTCTTCGTAATACACTTTTGTAGGATTACACATTTCCTGGGTGACATGAATATCACTTGACTCTGCTACAATTTACTTAAATGACTGATTGATTGGTAACATGAATGTGAGAAAGAATAAAGTAGTCATGAGAGAAGTACAACCGTGGTGAACTATGCCGAGTCGATCCAAGTAGGTTCCAATGGGAAAGGGGCTTATGAGAACGTCTGAATCTAATAAGTTTAATCTTACTTTCCACCTTCAATTTTCAGTCATATTTGAATCCCCCTTACGGATATTGATAGTTAGCCATGTCACACACTGCTCGAGTCTTTTGTTTCAGCTGATTTTTTTATTTAATATTTTAATATACTTTTGGAATAATCAAGATGTAGGGCTGAGTTTTTTTCAGAGATACCTGGTTCTCCCAGGAGAGTCACAACTATGTGATGTTATAGAATATCATGCTGAACATTAAATATATATAAATATTAAAGTATTTTAAATGACCTCAATCTTAAACACATGCAGCAGTAATATTAATCAATTTAACACCGATGGAAGACATTTTTCTGCAGAACATTAACTTTTACTTTTAAGACTTTTGTACTCAGTACTGGTTCCTGTATTAACAGGAAACAGTACTGAGGTGTTTTCATAGTGTTTTATTGCTTCTTTTCGTTTTTTTTCTTTTAATTTTCACCTAATAATAAATAATTTTTAGCATTACAGTAGATATTTATTTAACTATATAAGTAGTAATATAGGTGACTCGTAAAGGTCAAGTGCAATGCAACTTAAGAAAAGACCAACAAACAGAAAAATCTTCTCAAGCACACAACAGACAATAGAAGCTAAATACAACACAACATAAGCACTATTTTAAAAAGTTCACAAAAAAATTAAATACGATAAAAGTGACAAAAAACAAGGGAAGCGCTTTTTTGGAGACGGTAACATGATTGAACAGCTGCAGAAGTGACTAACTAACTATAAACAGCTAAAGGCAAACATGTATATACAGTACTGTAGAAATACTGTGAATGAAACACATTAACAACGTGGAAAAATCTTCTGCTTCTTGTAGACCTAAGTGTAATTCTTCACCTGTTTGGGTTTCTGTCACTTCTTTTCCCAGAAACACTTTTATTGTCTTTTTTTTCAACTTCTGTTCCATTTTGTAAAACCTTGTTGTATTTTTCTATTTGCTGGTGTTTTCTTAAGTTGTGGACGCTGTAATTATAATATTATACAGTAGTCTTGTGTCTGTTAGTAGAATCCATCACATCATCAAGGGGCTTAAGATTTCCTTCTAGATTTGAAGTAAATGCAAATACAGATGGATTTTTAATGATGTAGGCTTTTCCAAACTGAAAGAGGGAATGCAAATCAAAAAACTCAAACTGTCACTTTTAAATCTCTCAACACTCAAATCTAAGACGGCATACTGGGAGATCCTTAAGCAATGACAGCTTAAGAAATCAAAAAAAGGAATAATGTGTGTATGATAGCAGTGGTGTGAAGCTTATCTCTACTAGCCAGCAAAGTCTTTTTATCGCTCTTTTTTAATTGCCTTGTTGCACGAACCCAGTGAAGCATACACATACTGTGTGCAAACATGTTAAAAGCAGTACTCCATCCAAGCCTATCCTTTAAGTATGAAGCTCCTCTGTATACTTGAAAGGTGCCTATCATGATGAAAAATTGTTATAATGTCCATAGAAACTTCTTCATCCCGTACCGCAGCTTCATCCATATGCACAGTTTGATCCTGTTTTCACCAAAATCGGTCTGAAAAGCACAACCTCTATCTCATTTCTCCCAAGCAACCCAGTCAAAACTCATACAGAAGTGTCCATTGGAGAACTGCAATTGCCTCTTTTTCCGTCATTAGATCTGCTTTTTCATTGCTGACTGCCTGCATGGCCAAACAGTTTGAGAAAAGGTGAATACACCAAAAAGCTTATTCATGCATAAACTGAAGGACACTTAATTTCCTTGACATTCCTCTCTTGACATTGTTTAAACCACTAAAACTTCATTCCTGTTGATAATTTATACTTCACATGAAAATATTGTTTATACCTATTCTTCTTTTTTTTTTTTTTGCCTGTCCCGTTTAGATCTTTAGCCTTCAGAATTGTTGTCTGAAGGCCAAGAAAGATGCCAAGTGGATTTACTTTACCAAGTGGATCATCATGGCCTTACCATATTGGTCCATTTGATTGACCTTTATTATAATTATGTATTTATTTTATTTTCATTTTTTAAAGACGGGACAGACATGACTGGGGGATAGGACAGGGAGAAAGAATGAAAGAAAGAGAGGGAGAGAAAGAAAAATAGAGGGGAGAAGAGATGGTGAGAAAGGGGGGAAGAAAAAAAAAAGAAAAACAAATAAAGCACCTGGATCACCTGTATGGAGATAAAAAAACAGATTAGAAAACAAACAACAAAGCACAACATAATAAAAACAACACCATCACAATAAACTAGCTAACAGTAGATAACAGTAGATAATAAATATTACATGTTATTGTTTTTTTTTCTTTTTTAATTTCACCTGTTGAGAATGAAAAAAGAAAACAAGCAGAAGAAAATGAGAGCAATAGAGTAAACAACATCACGATGATATATGGGAATATAACAGTAAATACTAAATATTAAACATTATTGTGCAGCAATAAGATCGACAGCGCACACTGTGCTTTGAGGTATCGTTTGTGTGTGTGAGCACCCGTGTGCACACCTGTGAGCATGAAGGCGCTTGTTTTTAAAAGGTTCCTTCATGTAATGATCTGCTTCCTTAAAATGTTTCTTCTTTTACAGCTCACTTGTCCTTGCAGCTTGCACTCCACAATGGCAAGTTCTAATATTGGTCTTGTTAAGTGTACCGCTCTCAAAAAGAAAACTAAGTCTGAAGGAAAAAAGAAAAAGTGATTTTTATTGTAAGTATCCTCTCTCTACAATGTTAAAAATGTAACATCGATAAACGGCACGAGTATTCAGTTAATAATGTTTGTCCACGACAGAGAAGCTTTGTTCTCGGTCACGAACCCTGACAAGTTAGCGCCTTACCACACTCGGAGACTGGCTTCTCTTCATTGGCTCCCTGTTAGGGTTGTGTAGTTGTGTTCAGTTTATTTAGATCATGTAAACAACACACAGAAATTCACTTAGGAAAGTAAAGGAAAAAAAAGAAAAATAAACAAAATAAAGCAAAACACATTTCAGTACCGCTTTACCTACCCTTCGAAAAGATAGATATCGATACATATCGAAAAGGAGTGAGAAGAAGTGCACACCTGTTTAATCCAAACCATTCCCCATAAGTTATCACCTAATATTTATCTAGCTTAACTTCCACACAACAAAGTCAATACCTCCAGGTTTAAAAAGTTAATTGTGCAATTCAAATTGGTGTGACATACCAAATTTCTAATCAGAGACATGAACTACTTTATGTTTGGATGTTGTTGCAACTCCACAATCAAACTATTCCACAGTTTCTCTCCACGCACAGAAACACAAAAACCTTTCCTGGTAGTTCACATATTTGCAACTTTGAAATTGTAAAAACCTTTTCCTTACATAGAAGGTCTTGAATAACTAGGTCCCACCTTATGATAAAGCCCTCTCACCCCAATAGAGCGCTTTCTCTCAGACTGCTGGTTTACTTGTGGTTTGTAGGAGTTAATGGAAGGCAGAGCCATCAACGTCTGTGGAAGCTGTTTGGATTTTGGACACAAATGCCTTCTCTCCTTTTAAGGTGAGGTTTGAAACTTTCCTTTTTGATAAAGCTTATAGTTTGGGCTGGATCAGATGACCTTGAATCCTCCCTTAGTTACGCTGCAATACAGGTGTAGGGTGCTGAAGGGTTCCCATGATGCACTATGTTTCTTCTTCACTCATTTCTTTTCACTCTGCATTTAATCATTAGTTATTATTTGTTGTCCTGTATCCCTCTGCTCTTTTCTTTTCCTCTTCACCCCCAAATGGTTATGGCAAATAGCTGCCCGTCCCTGAGTCTGGTTGTGCCAGAGGTTTTTTGTGTTAAAAGGAAGTTTTAAGATGTTAGGCTACAGTGGGAAGTTTTCCTTCCCACTGTAGCCTAACATCAACATGCAACATTGTTGGGGTTTTCTCTGTAATATTGCAGGGTCTATATTATAAAGCTGTTGTAACTGATTGCAGTTGTAATTTAGTGCTATATTAATAAAATTACATTTAATTGAAATGACTTGGGTGTGGTATGAAGGTGATTGGCATGTTGCTCTGCTATGTTGTTATTCAAGCCCAGGTTGCTTTGGTTGTGCCCTTTCACACATTGATATTTTGGGGTGAGGTGTTTCTCATCTTCTTTGTGAGAGTCCCAGATAGATTCGTTTCAGCTGACTAAACCAATCAAGAACTGTAAAAAAGAAATGGTCAACAAATCATTTGGTTGTATTTCCGGTATTGTGCTAAATGATGCAAAATAAAACAAAAAACAAATCAGCATCTGCGTAAAGCTCGTCAGCAGATTAAAGACTAAAGTGTTGGCTTTGGACTTGTAAAACACAAGTACCAACCGCTTCCTACACCAACAGATAAGACTGTACCCCAAATCATCACAGACTGTGGAAACTTAACACTGGACTTCAGATGCATTGGATTTTGTGTCTCTCCACTGTTCTTCAAAAATCTCAGATCTTGTTATCCAAATTAAATCCAAAATATTCTTTCATCTGAGGACTTGGGAACACTGAACAACAATCCAGTTCTTATCATCTTTAGTGTAGCTAAGACACTTCTAAGACTGTCTGACACAAGAGTGAGTTCTTATCAGGAATGTGGTGGTTGTAGCTCCTTTCATACAGCATTCTGTGAACGGTCAACCTTTTGAGCAATGACCTCTTGTGGCTCGCCCTCCTCGTGGAGGATGTCAGCGATTGTCATCTGACATGCTGAATTTCTGATTTTCATGAGCTATAAGCAGTAATAATCAAAAAGGCCTAAAACATTGTAATTTTACTTATGTTTACCTTTGCAGATTACAAACTTTTTTGATATGCTTTTACCTTGTTAGCATGCTAATAAGGTGAAAGCATATGGGAATGCACTCATTTTCTTGCAGTATTAATACATTTTTATTCTCTGTGAAGCTATACCCAACAGATTATCCTGGTTAGCTTCAATCAACATAAAAGTACAAATTTTCTTTTTTACTTGTCTAATTTGGGAATACTATTAATACCTAGAAGAATAGCCATGTTTCATTAAACAGATCAAGATCAAGATAAATGAAAGTGTTCTCAATAATAAAATCCAGGCCACTAGTATCCCAACATCACTCTATTTTATATGCTCCCACCATCTTAAATAAAAGTATAATATCCTGAAATTGAACACATTTTGCAGTGCATACCAGCAAATACCAGTTCAAATTGAACAAAATTAGAAAGAGTGGTGGTGCAAGTTTGCTAGATGGGATTCTGTACACCAATAGATGTGAAACGGCTGCCTTGAAATGGATAAATGAGTTGACACAAAGGGACTGAAGAGAGTGACCTTGAGTTAATACACTTGCAGCAGTGAGCAGCAGACTTTGTTGTAGAAGTACTACAACAAACAACGGGTCACGTACTGCTGTTTACTTTCACGGAAAAGCAAGAAAATCTTTGTTTAGATTAAGCTCTGAAATAACATATTATAAAAGCCACAATTAAAAAGCCAAATGATATTCATGTCTCAAACTATTTATGATACTCTGCCATCAAAAGTTACTGTCAGTGACAGTTTTGAGAAGTCCAGTGCTGCTCCGCTGCAGATTAAATTATTTTTTTCTCTGTTATCAAGCTGGCAGTGCAGTGATGATAAAGAAGCAGGACATGCTTATACAGGAAGCAGAATATGAAAACAGAAAACTAATACTGCAAAGCAAAACTTTCTTTAAACTGTGTGAGAGAGAGAGTGCCTTTGTGATGCCTTTAAGACTTTAAAGGACCAAACATCATCTTTTTAAACTTGATTTACAGCCCACAGAAAAATCTGCTTTAAAGCTTAAAATACATGTGAGTGTATAATATTGTTTCAGTCTAATGGCAGATCAGCAGTATTAGACAAAATGGAAGCGAAGCGAACGAGGGGAGAGAGGGTTATATATATTATTATATTATAGATAATGTGAAATAGACAAAAATCAATATGCAACTGTATGAAATGATAGAAGGAATAAGTAAATTCATTTATTTTATCACATTTCAGCTGGCAGATAATTTCTGCTGGGCAACAAAGTTGGTTAAAAAAAACATGTTTCAAGGATACAGTGAGCAGTGTGATAAATGACTAAGAACTGGAAATCATGGACTACTCTGAATGCAAATTGATGTTCTTCCAGCTAATCAATGCTCATTTTCTTCACTAGATGGATGGACTGCCCAGCAGTGCAAAAATGATTTTATCTGGTGGTAAACTAGAGAGTCTGATATCTCTTAAAAACACATGCTTTTATACACAGGATTTTTTTAAACAGGTCACTTATCCAAATTCATGCAAGTCCTAAGTCATGCAAAGTTAATTTTCAAACAAATTACAGTAGAGGAAAATTTAAATTGTTTTTTTGTTTGTTTTTTGCTTTTTTTGTTTGTTTGTTTTTGTTTTGCCTGAACCATGTCGCTGATAACACCAGCACCATCAATTTATTAATTTTTTTTAATGGTAAATACATTTTCTTACCTCACTAAGCAATGCCATTACATGTCTGCATGCTATACGCTTCATTTTTAGTTATCATCTGATACAAGTTGTGGCTTTAAACTCAATAAGCTAAAAATTGTTCCTGAAATTTGCATATTGGGAGACCTGATAAACAAAATAGAGGTTATTTTCTGCTGCGCAAATTATTGTTGTTCTGATAATACTGAACAACACTGATTATTTGCTAGTTGTGTAAGATTTGTTCTTCAGTGTCATGATTGATTTTTGAATAAAAATATAGTCAGCTCAGTCTTTGTTCATATATCCAGTCAAATATAGATCTTCATGAACTGCAGTTAGCAGTTAGTAAAGTTGCATACCTTGTTTCTCACATACTCTTTTATTAGGTGTATTCACTTTTAGATAATTACCTAATTACTGTTTGTTGGTTAGCTAAAAGCAGTTAGCTTTTCACCAAATTTTAATATAAAGGGCTGTTTATTGTTTATTATATGCTCTAATTTTAAGAGAATGGTACGGAGCCCCGCAGGGAACATGGGAGAAAAAAAAATTAAGACAGACTTTTGCGAGATCCCGAGTTTGTTTTGCGAGATCTCGCAAAAGTCCGTCTTAATTTTTTTTTCTCCCATGTCCCCTGCGGGGCTCCGTAGAATGGAGACTTTATTTTGATTTAATTTTTTTTTGTCCTGGATTCAAAGTACTATTTGCATCAAGTGCTTAGAGGAAAATCTAAGAGGAACAGAGTTCCATACCCCAGCCATTCTGTACTGAAACAGGAAAAAAACAAGGTTATTGGAGCTGAAGCGATGGATAGTGTCATGGTCCTGGGCCATGTTGGCCCAGCATTCTTAGTTTTCTTGTATTTTTGTATTTTGTTCCTTATGCCGTGGTTCCTAGGTTCTGTTAAAGATGTTCCTTATTTGATTACCCCCTGTGTGCCCCTCTGTGCATCTGTGAGCCCCCAGCCCGTTATGTCTGTGCTCTCTCTCCTCCTGTCTGAACCTCTGTGTACTTCCTGTTTTACTTTGACAGTCTCTCGTCAGTATGCGTCATGTTGTGTTCACTCCTGCCCTGTCTCGTTACGATTATCTGTGTCAGCTGTGTTCCCCGTGTGCTCCCACTTCCCTCGTTAACCCTCTGTGTATTTATGTGCATGTCTCCCTCAGTTCAGTGTTGCGTCGTCAATGTCTACTCCCTGAACCTGTGTGTCTTTCTGCGTTCCCTCGGTCTTCTGTTAGCATTACCAGTTTAGTTCTGTTTCTTTGTGAAGCCTGCAATAAAGCAATGATTTTGAGTTCAGTTCCTGTCTCCGTGAGTTTTGCGTTTGGGTCCTCATCTGCCTCCACACAGCTGGTTCATGACAGATAGACCCATTTCATTTATGTTGGTCTGAATGATCTGACATTTTTCACTAGGTTTGAAGTTTCTTTTTTTTAACAAGGCCATAAGTGCTTTCCCTAATAATTCAATTTTATTTATACATTACCAAATCACAACAACAGTTGCTTCAACGTGCTTTATATTGTAAGGTAGACCCTACAAATGGCCTGTATGCAGCCAGGAGACAGCCTGGTTCGATCCCAGGCTGTCTCCTGGCTGCATGCCAAATATCCTTGGGCAAGATACTAACCCCGTGTTTGCCTACTGGTGGTGGTCAGAGGGCCCGGTGGCGCCAGTGTCCGGCAGCCTCGCCTCTGTCAGTGCGCCCCAGGGTGGCTGTGGCTACAATGTAGCTGCCATCACCAGTGTGTGAATGGGTGAATGACTGAATGTAGTGTAAAGCACTTTGGGGTCCTTAGAGAATGAGTAAAGCGCTATACAAATGCAGGCCATTTACCATAAAGAGAAAAACCCAACAATCATATGACCCCCTATGAGCAAGCACTTTGGCAAAGGAAAAACTCCCTTTTAACAGGAAGAAACAGAACCAGGCTCAGCGAGGGGCAGCCATCTGCCACAACCTGTTGGGGGTGAGCACTACTGATAAAAGTCCTGTTTGTGCTTTGCAAAGTAAAATAAAACACTATATATGTGTGCTTTCAAGTAGTAGGTGGCAAAGAAAAAAAATGTTAATGAAAAAAGTAATTAGCAGGAAGTTTTTATAATCCCAAAGAAGGCAACACAATATATGCTAGGGTTTTAATCAAGGCGCTGCATCAATAAACACGTTTTATGATAAGAAAGTTCATGGATTTGTATTAAAGATTGTTAAAATACTCTATCTGAAGTTTATCACCTTTTTCAGTTGCCATACCAACAGTTTTTTTTGGTGATGCTCAGGGGTTAATCAATACTGCTGATTAAATCAACAGTTTTTCCAAAGTAAAGTCTACTTTTATCACTGCATCTCATGTAAACAAATTATTAATGTCATGTAAATAATATGGCACCTTTGGCAAATTGTGTGGCATGCAGCCATGATAATATTAAAAAAATAAGATTTGAACGGTTGTGGTAAGCTATGTACTAACATAAACCGTGCGAGAGGTCTTTAACCTATTTTGTCATTTCATGTTTTGGTACACACAGGTCATTTCTGTCCCTGTGTGGGGCTAACTTTATGTGGTCTGTGCTAGCATTGTAACAAATAAAAGAAAAACAATCTCTCTTATATCGGCTGGTGAAAATGAATATTGTTGCACAATTTAACCTATTTAGCTGTACATGGTAATACGCAGCTTAAATTAGTAGTTTGAAGTTTTATTACCATCAAATTTGTTTAAATTATTGATTCAACCACTTCTACAGTGAGTGTAAAAATGCTAAAAAGGCATAGAATGTATGGATACTTAAACGACTTACTACTACGTACTGTTTGTACATGCAGGTTTACCCTTCTTTGTTTGTTTCATAAGTAGGATCGATTTTTATATTTAACCAGGAGAAAAAGACATTTCATTTTCAGTGAGGCTAAAAGTTTTGGGAATGAAAGTTATGAGAGAAAGTAATCTAGAATAGCTTCTATAATCAAAGAGGCAATTTTGTTCCATTCCATGGTGCCACTGCTTCTGACGAGAATTTAATCTGAAATTAGATAGAAGGCAACACTCTCCATCAAACCACTTGCAAGCCCTTCTCACCACCATTTTAATTAATGCGCGAGTTGTTTGTGTTCTTCCTAAGAGACTTAGTGTCAGAGGGTGATACTAGTAAGAGCAAATGTGTGAAACAATCAAAAGCATTGTGTAAATATGCAGAGAATAGGAATAAATAAGCTGTGATGATGTAAAAATATTTTTACAGATTTTGTTAGAAGTGTTTTTATTAAGTAGTATGTGGCACAGTATATGTGTCAGTTTACACATATAAGAATTACGGTGTAGCCATTGAAACTTATTCAATGCAGTAAATCTAAATTAACAAAAGAAGCACTTCTTTAAGGGTTGAGAAGTATATTATATAAAGTTAGCAAAAAGTCAGACATTGACTTCTTGGTAATGCTTTGCCACCTCAAATGGAAGTCCCAAGGAGATGGGAGATGTTCCCAAGGGTGGTGGAGAATGACCGAGCTAAGATCCTGTGGGACTTCAAGATACAGACGGACAAAATGGTGGTGGCTAACCAACCGAGACAAGTGGTGGTAGACAAACAGAAAAGACGAGCCGTAGTGATCAGATGTAGCGTTCGAATGACAGCAATCATCAGGAAGAAGGAACACGAGAAGCTGGAGAAATACCAAGGGCTCAGAGAAGAGCTCGAGAGGATGTGGAGGGTGAAGGTAACAGTGGTCCCCGTGGTAATCGGAGCACTAGGTGCGGTGACTCCCAAGCTAGGCGAGTGGCTCCAGCAGATCCCGGGAAAACATCAGAGATCTCTGTCCAGAAGAGCGCAGTCCTGGGAACAGCTAAGATACTGCGCAGGACCCTCAAGCTCCCAGGCCTCTGGTAGAGGACCCGAGCTTGAAGGATAAACCGCCCGCAGGGGGTGGGGGATGTTTATATATATATTGCATATTTTAGCATTCCTTGGAAAGCTTGGCTTAGTGGACATAAATATGGGATATTCAAAAACTAAAGACTTTGTTGATGTCTGAATTTCATTGGTAGCATCATGGAATTCCCATTCAAGGTTTTTGAGTGTGGGGTCTTTACAATATTGGATGGATTCATAGAAAATCTGGAACAGGCATTCATGCAGCTTAGAGGCTGAACCTCTTGACTTTCCTGATCTCCTGTACACATATTATTTTTCCAGTCACAACATTGCTCACTAGTGTTTATATTATCCCCATCTGATTCTTGTGCTTAATGCTAATTACTAAATACTAGTATGTTATGGCGTTATTTTTGTGCCACTATTCTGAGCGCACGTAAAAAAAAATTGAGCGCACGTAAAAAAGGTTTGCAGGTACAAGTGTTGCATTTTGAGGAGAAATTTATTTTGAGTGAAGAAAAGCTGAATTTGAGTGAACAAAATTCATTCGCTGCGTGCAGAAAATAGTATTTCAGTGTTTGCTGTTATCCACACACACACACACACAAAGCAGCCCCTCTCCTCGCTCAGTTTTTGCATTTGCGCTTGCTCGCAATGTGTTGCTCGCGCTCTCAACATTTCTGCCCGGCGCCTCAACTCTTTCTGTACACCGTTATATTTGTGCCACAAAACCAGCCAATCACAGACTTGGATGCAAAAAAAATTATGGCTGTTTCTGGTCTCCAATCAGCTCGAAATGACGAAATGCAATATCCCAGAATCCATTTCGCCCAAAACTCAAACGAGGCAGTGGCGGAGGAACAGAACAGAGTGGCGGAGTTTGAAATATTACTCTTTCTGGGTCACAAAATAAACTTTTAAGATATTTTCATGCGAGAATGGTGCTGTGTAAACTTCAAATATCTGCTCGATTCATCAAGACATCACATAAGTGCTCTAACGTTTTCGGAGATGCCTGTTACCCACCAGCTGACCGCATAGCTGGACTGGCCATTGGGCATACCGGACATTTGCCCGGTGGGCCGATGGTGATTTTTCATTTTTATGTTTGTTTGTTTTTGTAACGGTATAAACAATGAAAGGTGGTGGATTAGCCAATTGGTCATGATCAACTCTGGGCTGGACCAATTACAATACATCCGTATTGAGGGGAAAAGGAACGCGATTAGTCCCGTACTTCAGCTAGAATGAAAAAAAGACACAAAGCTGGAGTTATTCTGTTTTTGCCGCACAACTGCCTGTTCTTCTCTCATTCTCTCCCCTCCAAGGCGCTGGGTAACCGACCCAGGACCATGACAGTACCCCCCCTCCAAGGGCTGGCTCCAGACAGCCCAAAAAGAAAAACAGACGACCAACCCAGGGCGGGCGGCGGGGGGCCCAGGACGGAGAGACCAAAGCCAAACAAAAAAACAAGCTCCAGTGATCCAAAAGAACCGTCCAAAACACAACACACACTGGAGTCCCTGAACAGGGTCCCAAAACATAGTTCAGGAGGCCGGCCCGGAGGCTGACAACTCAGGAGCCCAGAACAGTTCATCTCCGGGGGCCGACCATGTTGGCGACACAGATCCAAAAGCCGACCGCGCAGAAGGCAGCGGTGGTGACGGGGAAACAGTTCAGGCGGCCGACCGTGTGGATAGCAACGGCGGCGGCGACACAAGTCCGGAGGCCGACCGCGCAGACGGCGGCGGCGGCGTGAAAGCGGGTTCGGGGGCCGGCCATGGTGGCGAAGATGCCCAACATGCGGCCTGGCAGATGACCGACGATGTTGAGGCGGCAGATGGGGACCTGAAGGCTGCGTGGCCTTCGCAGCACCAGACGAGGCGGAAGCTGAGGCTGGACCAGGCGAAGTCGAGGAGGCAGAGGCTGGACCGGGCGAAGCCGAGGAGGCAGAAGCTGAAGCGGAAGCTGAAGCAGAAGCTGCAGCAGGCGAGGATGATGGTGCTGGAGCCGGGCCAGGCGAAGGTGATGGAGCTGCAGCAGACGGCTGGACGGGCTCCTCGGGCCCTCCAGCTGACGAGGCAGGAAGCTGGCTAGGTTCCCCTGAACCTCCAGCTGACGAGTCTTGGGGCTGGACGGGCTCCTCGGGCCCTCCAGCTGACGAGGCAGGAAGCTGTACGGGCTCCTCGGGCCCTCCAGCGAAAACAGTCTCTGGACCAGTGGGCACCGGGGCCCCTGGAACACACAGGACAAAACCAGCAGGCGCACGGGCCTCTGGCAGGAACGGCTCGGAACCAGCAGGCGCATGGGCCTCTGGCAAACACATATCAGAACCAGCAGGCACACGGGCCTCTGGCAGGAACAGGACAGACTGCAGCTGCGCGGAGCACCGACCCTGCTCAGGCAGCGACAGCCGGGTGCAGTCCTCAGCTGGGTTCTTAGCCTCCAGGATCCAGAGTCAGCTGAGGGCTGTAATTTATGTGTTTATTTTTTTTTTTTTTTTTTTTTTTTTGCCTGTCCCGTTTGGCTCTTTTGCCATCAGAATTGTTGTCTAAAGGCAAAGAAAGATGCCCAACGGATTTACTTTACCAAATTGACCATCCCAGCCTTGCCGTAATGGTCCATTTGATTCACCTTTTATTGTTTATTTTATTTTCACTTACTGAATACGGGACAGACTTGACTGGGGGAAAGAAGGGGAGAAAGAAAGAGGGAAAGAGAAACAGCTGAGAAGAGGGACGGGGGAGAAGGGCAAAAAACAAAAACCAACAGAATGGGCAGAAAAAAAATGCATATATCGATCACCTGGATCACCTGTTGAGAAAGAAAAAAGAAAACAAGCAGAAGAGAACAAGAGTAATAGAATAAACAACATCACAATGATATATGGGAATATGACAGTAAATACTAAATATTAAACATTATTGTGCAGCACATAAGATCAACAGAACACAGTGTGCTTTGAGGTAGGAGCCAAAAAGGGTGTAGTTTGTGGGTGTGATCACCCGTGTGTACACCTGTGAGCATGGACGCGCTTGTTTTTTGTTTTTTAAAAGGTTCCTTCATGTAATAATCTGCTAGAGGGTGTGGGGGGGCCACAGCCCCGTCCTCCAGGGCATGAAGCAGGTATGGAGGAGATCAAAACTCCAGACATCCAGAGGCCCCCAGAACACAAGAGACCAAGGAAGACCAACAGAGGGGCAGCCGCGCCACTGTCCCAGAAAGAGCTGAGGAGAGTCCCAGATGAGGGCTCACTCAGCAGCCGCGGAGCAGAAGCCAGGGGGAGTTGCAGTGACGCGCCCGTGAGCTCCGCCGGCAGCCAGCCGTGCCTGAGTGACCGAGCCCCAGGCCGAGAGGCCGGGGGCACCCCACCTCCGAAGTGGCCCGAGCGAGCCCCAGGCTCCAGGCCCCGATAAGCGGCCGCCAAGGAGTGAGCCGGTGTGTACCTGGACGCCCACCCCCGGACACAAAGAACCACCAACGCACCGATGTCTGAGGGGGTCCGCCACTGGCAGGGGAAGTGGTGGTAGGGGGAGATAGGCCTCCAAACCTTGGAGGGCCTGAGATGTCCCCAGAGAGGTGGCGCCTGACACCCAACCTGACATATAGACACAGACATACAGGCACACACAGATACAAACATCCATTCCCACCCTCATGCTCTCATATGCACTTACTCCACACTCAACCAACGTGGAGACAGACATAAAGAGACGCTGTACACACGATCACACTCCCCAAGCGTACTCTACAAACCGGGTCTAGGTACCCTTGCCCCTGGAGGGGGGAACTGCACCCAGACCCAGGTGGTGTTACCCTTTTCCCTGCGGTGGGGGGAGGCAGACCGCCCCGACTCCGCAGCAGCAGGAAGGCTCCACACTCCAGACCGCAGTCGGACGGCCAACTCCTCCTCCTAGCCCCCCCGCTCCAGCAGGTCGCAGAGAATGGGGGTGAGAGAAGACTCCAAACCTCCCTCCACCCGCTCATTGTAGTGTTGATGCATGTGTGTTCTAAGGTGCATTTAAAACCCAGGAGGGCATGGAGCTACCTGCCAGAGAGCAGCAGGTAAGTGCATGGTCCCTCCTGCTAGCTGAGGGCTGTAATTTAACCTCTGGTGAGGCCCTGGAGCAAGTAACAGTCTCTAAACTAGCCAGCTGTTGAGGAACGATTGCAATTTTAATGTGTTTGTCTCTCTGCAAAAATACGTACTAGAAAAAGAGTCCAAAACCGGAGGCACAGACGCAGCCTCCCGTACAGAGGGAGTCGGTGAAGACGGAGATGGCATAGATGACTGGGCTAGCGGGGATACCGGAGGCCGAGCTGAATGCTGCTGTGCAGCTAAACGAGGTAAAGACAGCTGAGCAGGAGAATGAACAGGCAACAAACAGTTCTCCTTGTCATCTGCTGCACAAAACAAAGCCCCTGAATAGACTGTCCCACAGTCCAAAACAGAAAAAGGGTCCTTCTCACTCACCACAGCCGGCAGTTCTGAAGTCCTAATATCCGGCTGTGGGGTGACGCGCCGACGGCGCGATCGTCGCTTCCTCCCTGCCGAGCTCCGGCAAAACCTCCGGCGGGCCGGGCAAAACCTCCGGCAGGAGAAGCTGACGTGACTGTTCCGGGGCGGCCGTAGTCCGCTGCTGCTGGACAAAGTCTGTGGATTCCCGAGCTCGCACCACCCCCCGGGCTTTATGCAGGTTGCAAATTAAGCCTGAAACTCCCTTAAGCTGGCAGAGGTAGGGATTTCCTCCCAGGATTGCCTCGATGGCTTTTAACCCCACCACTTTTGCCCTTGCGTTGGTGGTGTGGGTGACCCAGTCCATCAGGCGTTGGATGCGTGCGAGGTCGCTCTCCCCAGACAAAGCTGCTGGATCCATCTTGTGGTCGCGTCGTACTGTCACAGCTGGGGCGGCAGTCGTGGGGAGGGTGAGAAACGAGGATCCAATATCAGACAATGGCGGAGGTGCAAGTGGGTTTTATTTACAGCGCATAAAACCAAGATGTGGGCAGAGCCGAACATAAACCTAAACTGGGAAAACTAATACAAAATGGAGGACATGGAGCGAGGAGCAGAGAGTCACGAAGAAACATGGAATAATGTAGACTACATGGGAGATTCACAGAGAAACACAGACGACACGACAAGGAGCACAGGCAGACACCAACTATAAATACACACACCAGGTAATGAGGAAATGGCACACAGGAGGGGACACAGCTGGAACTAATGGGCATAACGAGACACAGACCTACAAAGTAAAACAGGAAACACACAGACTGTTTTACAACACAAAACTCGGGGACCCGTACAGAGCACAGAGGGAGGCACAGGTAGGGAAAATAAACATGACAACCAAACCCCAACAACCAATACAAATCAGAATAACTAGAAAATAATAATCACAAACTCAAGGCGCTGGGTCACCGACCCAGGACCATGACATGGTCAGCTGGTGGGTAACAGGCATCTCTGAAAACGCTTATGTGATGTCTTGATAAATCAAGCAGATATTTGAAGTTTACACAGCACCATTCTCACATGAAAATATCTTAAAAGTTTATTTTGTGACCCAGAAAGAGTAATATTTCAAACGCCACTCTGTGTTCCTCCGCCACTGCCTCGTTTGAGTTTTGGACGAAATGGATTCTGGGATATTGCATTTCGTCATTTCGAGCTGATTGCAGACCAAAACAGCCAATCAGGTTTTTTTGCATCCAAGTCTGTGATTGGCTGGTTTTGCGGCACAAATATAACGGTGTACAGAAAGAGTTGAGCGCGGGCAGAAATGTTGAGAGCGCGAGCAACACATTGCGAGCAAGCGCAAGTGCAAAAACTGAGCGAGCGAGAGGGGCTGCTGTTGTGTGTGTGTGTGTGGATAACAGCAAACACTGAAATACATTTTCTGCACGCAGCAATGAATTTTGTTCACTCAAATTCAGCTTTTCTTCACTCAAAATAAATTTCTCCTCAAAATGCAACACTTACACCTGCAAACCTTTTTTACGTGCGCTCAGAATAGTGGCACATAAATAACGCCATATTATGTCAGCATGCTGAATAATAGCATTGTAATTGGGAAGCGTGGTAGTTGATGGTATTCGTGTTAAGCTATGAGTACAAAGCCATGTTGTTTTATATTTGTAGCCAAGCAATCACACATGGACAATAAAGGATGCATGTAAGGTTTGAGAGAGATGACTTTAACCTCAGCATACTAAATTCCATAATATGGCAGATGATTACCAAAAGGAAGTCATTAGGGATGTTGGATTTGCTGCTTTGACATTGACCAGCTGGCACCAGAAAGTTCAAGAGGCAGAGTGTCTACATGGTCTGAGTCTCACTGGAGCCAAACTCACCACTGGCAACTACTGGTTTTACAAGTTTCCAGAATCAGCATCTGTGGCTGCCCACCTCTCCACTGAGGAAGAAGTTGTCATGGATGATTACCTTAGTGACAGTGTTATCAGGCATTACTCCACCCAGAAGCCTCTTCTTCCCCCAAATAATCAAAATCCATTTCTCACACACATATCGCACGGTGACACATCTCTAGCACACTGGGTGATTTCTCCCTCCCCAGAGAGGCTCAGTGCAGGAGAGACAAGTGAGAGTGAAGGGTTTTATGTGGGCTTAGCCCCTCGGGGACACAGTCCTCCTAATCACCCACGATCACAGACAGCAGAACAACTTCCATGAACCTAAAAAGGTTTCCTCAGTTATTTGTTTCTTCTTGTTGTCTTGTGTTGTTTCTTGTTACATTTTCAATTGACTGCACACTTGCTGTTAACGTCGTTTACACCTCCGCACACTGTCATTTGCGTTCTGTGTTTTTGGACAGTTATGAAAATGGAAAACAATTTCTGCTCCAATGACAAGATGTGTAAAACAGCTTGGGATCCTTTCAGCTTTATGTGAAAAATACACCATCTTATCTGCACTATTAATATTCAAATCTGCAATTCTTGTTACTCAAATACACAGATTTTTAGCACTTGAAAGAATAGGATTTTAAAAAGGAAAACATCGCAAACACATTATCATATATGAATTTTAGCTTTTCCTCTGAGAATTCAGATGTGAAGAAAAGCACATAGAGCTAAAAAATTGAACGTATGTATAGCAACTTTTTTTTTCTAAAGCCGTTTCACACAGAATGCTTTTATTTTGATGTAATTATAGGAAGAGCATTTTAGACTTATTCCTATTTCGTCTTCTGACTTTGTATAACTGGAGCCTATCCAGCTGGTTCTAATTGGTAACATGTGTATACTGAATATTTAAAAGCTAATTGGGTTGATGTCTTACAGTTTGAGAGAGCCTGTTTCCACAGCTTTGATCTACCTGAGCTATGCAGACTTTTCAAAACCTGGTCTGGTCTGTAAAGGATGTAGAATGAACCAGGTGGAAATGCGTTAATTATGAATTCCTTTCACCACAGGAGGGTGATCTCTCTCCGCGACCTCTCTATCACAGCAGCTGTTGGCCCTTTGCAGCCACTTTTCAGGGGTCAGGGTTGTCCGTGTGCTGCCACTGAATATGATGAAGTGTTTGTGACAGGTAAGACACATCTTTGTTTTGACAGTTTTGGCGGATGTGTTAATTAGGGACTTTCTCAAATACCAACGGATAACACAGCAAAACAGTAAGATGTTACCCGTGACATTTCAGTGTCAAAGTCCAATAATCATTTTATACAATGCATGACATTTTGACAGGATTCAGTATCTGAATGGCAGCCACTCCACCCCCACAGTATATGTGCCACTCTGCTAATTAGGTCTTTACATCTGTAAATGTATCTTTTGACATCTCCCCTTCATGTCTGCTCCATACCCAACCTTTCTGACTTCTAAAAGTCATGCAATATGAACTGAAAGAATGCAATCTAATGTGCATCCTCCACTGTTTAAAAGTTGCCAGGCTCTTTTGAAGTCACCTCTCTTCTTTGCTTTGCTGAGTAAGTACCTCTTAAGGTAGTGAGTAAATAACAGCTTTGAATTAAACCTAATTAACCCTTTTTCTCTGAACTCACATCACCTTAGGTGTGCGTGTCAGCCTTCTTGTTTCATCCGCCCTCCAAACTGGAGATGTAGAGATTGGATTTTAGCAAACATTAAAGAGTGTAGGGACTGCCTTGGCTAATCAAGCTAGCTAATAACAGAGACCATTCTGATAACAGAGTTGTCGATCTTCCCTGAAATCTTTCAGTTGCAATTTAAAGGTCACAAAGGCTGGTTAAGAAAGAAGTATAAATCAATATAAACAATATCCCGTGTCATTTCAAAGTGATCTACTATCAGTTTGAGAAACAGTCTATCAGGCTTACGGTGTCATGTTTTGTGCTAACCTGCCAACCAGTGAGATGGTTTTAACCCATGAAACTTTGGGTGATTTCAGTTCTTAGTGTATTCAAAGATGCTGACTGTTGCAGTGAATTATGAATCCAGCTTGTCTGGAAACTTCCTATTATGTTTCTGAATCAATGCTACATGACAGTTTGCAGTATGCATCATGCAGGTTTAGAGTTCATATAAGCTTTCCTGAAAATTATGTGTTCGTAGAGTTTACTGTATGTTTTTCTTGGCAAGAAAAGTGCAGTGACTCTCCCATATAATTACAGGCTCGTCACATCATTACTTCAGTAACTTTATCATGTACTATATGTTTATCTTCATCTTTCCCATTCTTCTGTGGGGCATACAGAGCAATTCAACTTTCCTCTGTCAGAAACATGCCAGATGTGATTTGTATGGTAGCCATGTGTTGGTTCCAGTGGTTTAGAAGCATATTCTGATTGTAATGTATTTCAGGATCCACAACAGAGTTGTGGTACGAATGACAAAATTTCACGTTATTGCATCATATAAAACCTCAGCTGTAGAAAATACAGTTGTGTTTTTGCACATACCAGACCAAATTCCACAAGTGAGCTAACGTAGCTCGCAAGTATAGCTGTAGTTGTCTTCACGTCTTTTCTTTTGCAATAAATTCTTATGGACTTGTGTGTACACAAACAGATGCACACAAAGACACACACTTACATATGTGCATATTGCATATGTATCACCTTCCGTGCAGAGTTAAAGACAGTAGCAGCACAAAGTTTGCATTGAGGTCAACTCTATTTAGAGTGCAGACAGCCAGACTCCTGGAAGCGGCAGCAAAAACGACTGAGTGATACACAGGAGTGGCGAGGGAGAGGTGGCTGGTAACCTGAAACCGGGCAATCGTGGAAGTCGCAACACTGACAGGCATGCATGCATTTAGGCTTACATAGATTCATGTATGTGTGTGTGGACAGCCCAGCTTCTAAATTAGAATTTTCCAAATCCATCTGTGACAGGAATGTGGGAGACATGTATTTTCGGTGGCTAACCAGAAAGGTACAAAGTGCCACTAGTTAAAAAAGACCCAGATACATAGGGAGAATTTTTTTTTTAATTACTGGAATTGGAATTAAAAGGCTGGTAAAAAAAAAAAAAAAAAAAAAAAAGAGGGTAGATACAACTGTGGATTATGCTGGAGTAAAATCTATTAAATATTATATTGAATTGTATCTTTGCCAATTCAAAAATGCTGCAAATGAGACACCACCTACAGTCCATAGGCTTTTTTTTTTTTTTTTAGCTCATTTTGATATATTTACATATACAAATTCAATTTGTATTTAGGATTTTGCTGTAAAATCTAATGAGCTAACAAAAAACATATTTTTATGAACTTATACCTCTCTGTTAGTTTTCATACAATATCATCACAAGCTCTTCCTGCGTGATGAGAAGGGATCCATATATGTACTTCTTGAAGGTTCTTATCTACATTATGACATCATCATGTTGCCTATCAACCACATGCAAATGGGCTCAAATTTTTAGCACTAATGCACCTATAATACCTGAGAAAACCATTGTGCCATTTTAATTTCACTGCAATAACATTTAAACAACATCCACAGAACTTAAATCGTGCTTGCTATATTGTAACATCATCATGTTGCCTAGCAACCCTTACCAACAAGCTAAAACAATCCATTTATGCATCTATAACACTTTGGAAAAGCAACTATTTTATTTAAAGACAAGACCATCTAACATGCCTCACATATAACAGTATCAACGCATCATTTGACTCTTCAACATATGAAGTCCAGTGTACTACATTTGGGCACTGTAGTATGGGCATGTAGTGGTTAAAACCTAAAAGATATTGTTACATTCGTTTCATAGTGACTCTGGTGACATTTAAAAAAAATACAGAAGCAGTAGTAAAAATATCCTGAAAGACAAATCCATATTATATGGAAAAAGGTGAAATAAAGAATACAAAAAAAAGTGAAGTCTGAAGGATTATGGTTGAACTGTGTGTTTTATCTGTGCTCACTATGCATCATTGTGTGTGTGAGGATTTTAAGTGTGTAGGCAGAGGCAGAGTTCAGCAGATGGCAGAGTTCACTTGGGTGACGCACAAGAAAATAAGTTATTTTTGAGCCTTGAGATGAGGCCTATATGGTCTTACGTTGTAATAGTCATTTGTTTGATTGATTTTTGCTGTCGTTGTTTTTGTTGTTATTTGTTTGTGCTCACATCATTGGCACAGCATGATATGTTATTTTGTAGTGTGCACTAGTACTCAACTGTACTAGATAGTCCAAGTGAATATCCCTTTAACAGCCCTAAAATGAATTGTTTCTAATCAGAAAAACTTTGCTTTAATGTACTAAGTCTGACCGCGCTTCAGTGCCATAAGATAGATTACACATTGATAAGTTTCAAATCTCACAAGAGATAAAAACTTGAAACTTTTCAGTGCTACATACTAAATAATAACGGTGCTTTTTTAATGTATAATATTTATTCCACTTCCTTTACTTGTATTCACAATGAAAAAAATCACCTTGTCTGTGAAAAAAATCGTTCCTCCATAACTTGTATAAATGTGGGCTGTGGTCTTCTGACAGTCTCATTATATTACGGCTATAAATTGTGTTTTTCTAAGAAGTTATTTGAGAGGTATGAATTAAAGTGTCAACGAAGAGGGAAATTAGATTTGAGATATGGGGATTAAAAAAAAAAAGGAGCCATCCAACCATGTGGCAGACATGTCAATATGCTAACCAGCATTTCAAACTTACACAGTGAGAGCATACTCTATAGTGCTATAGTGGAGATTTATAATTAGTTGATACCAAAGTTACTAAAACTAAAAACTAAAACTAGATGTGAAAAAAACCCAAACTGTGTAGTAACTGTGGCTGATTACAGAACCCGTGTAACTAAGAAAAATACATCTAAATAAAATAAAATAAATACATGAATAAATAAAGTAAAGAAATACAAGAGTGGGGTTTAAGTTTGCTCTTCGTGTGCTTTGGATTTCGTTTTGTCTCTGATGAGTAGAAGGCCATAAATGCTCCCAACGGGGACTAACGTGCAGTTTTAAATCTACGGATGATGATTGATTTAATTAGGAGTAATGGACCGACCGCCAATTATCATATTGAATGGGGTATGATCTGAATTAATGTACAGTAAAATAACATATTCCTCATTGCGAATTTTTCAGCATGTAATTGAAAATAGGAAGCAAAGTTACAAGATTCAAAAGATAATTACTTTGTAGAAAAGCATATTTCTGGACGCTGTAAAGACTGTCATTTCCAACAATCAAAAATTCTGCCGGAAATCAGGACAATTAGATTTCAGTGATGATTTCAGACGTGACTTGATTTCAGTTCTTGTTCAGGAAGAAAACACAAAAGTGAGAAGTAGGATGTTGAGCCATCACGACATTTTTGTCTTTGCCTCACTCTATCCTTATTGAACTTCGGCTGAGAAATGGAAAAAAATATGGAGTGTTAATTTGTGTTTGTGGATGTAGAGATTCAGTGTGTTCAGTGCTTGTGCTGCATGTGCTTCAGTGCTGCCTGAAGGTCCGAATATCACAGTCAATCAATATTAATTAGAGAGATCTCAGAAATCTCTCCCAAAATGTTACTCTTAAATTCTACTCTTAATTCTTGAAAATGCGCAGATTGTTGACTCACTTCTTTCCTTCACAAAAACCCAGATACACCACTGCACTCAACAGGAAGTGCCAGGTCTTTCGACATCTGTATGACAATGCTCAGCATTTTTCACGAGTCTGTTGTAGCCAGTGCCATCCTCTGTGCTGTTGCATGCAGGGGCAGCAGGTTGAGGGTCACAGATGCCAACAGACTCAATAAACTGATCCGCAAGGCCAGTAATGTTGTGGGATGGAACTAGACTCTGTGGTGGTGTCTGAGAGGCAGATGTTGCCCAAGATAAGGACAATGCTGGATAATGCCTCTCACCCACTCCATGATGTGCTGGCTAGTCACAGGAGCACATTCAGTGAGACACAGAGATTACCATAAAGCACCACTGAACAACACAGGAAATCATTCCTGCCCATCTCCCTCTACAACTCCTCCATATAACACACTGTGCACACTGCAATAGTTACACCCGTGGCACATGCTTTACAGTAAAATATCAAATGACAAAGTTTCACAGTTTAGAGTTTAATGTCAATCATATATTTCACCTCTGTAATATTCTTGATATTTATAATTGAGCAATTTATATATATTAGAGCCATTTCTCAAATTTGTAAACTTTGTAATATATCATATTATTTAATTAGCTCAGTCTGTTACTGTTACTGTCTTGGAGCAACTGTAACCCACGTAACTTCCTTACGGATTATTAAAGTATTATGATAATCAGTTTTGAGACATTTCATTGTTGTATTTGCATTGTAAGAACAGATGAGACACGTGAGACACGTAGATTAAAGCAATTTGCAACTCCAGTGGTTAGTCCTAGGCTGTCCTAGTCCCCCCACAGCGGGAATGTCCTTCCCATACCTCAGGTCCTCTTGCTTCCACCACACTTAACCTAACACATGTTAGGTTAAGTGTGATTCTAAACTGGCTTTAAGTGTGGATGTCTGTCTCTATACAGTATGTTAGCCCTCCAATAAAGTGGTGACCTATCCATAGTGTGCCCCATATTTGGCACATGACCATACACACGTGAGACTCCTATATGTATGTGAATGATTCAGTCTAGCATAATGCTAGCGTATAGATGAAGGAGTGAATTGTACATAAAGTGCCAACCTTCAAAAGAACAATAAAAGTTGACAAATTAATAATTTTACAATTTAGACTATTTCTGATCTGTTGGACAAACATGTTGAAAGGCAAGTTTATTTTTTTATTTGTATTGAAAAACAGTCCAAAGGTAAAAGTGAGATATCTGATCCAATCTTGGTGTGAGTAACAAAGCTGACTGTGTAAGTTAATGGAAACAGGTTAGCGTTTAACAGGAATACATTAAGAACTCTATGCTCTACAGCTGTAATCGTATACAAGTTGTCGTGCTAATATTTGTTATTTCAGTAGCTATAAATATACCAAGAAAGGTAATAGTAATGTTGATTAAATGTAATTTAACTGAGTAACTGATCCACCCATTCACCTTCATATTTTGCATGCATTTTTAAATCTTGCTCAGAGCACAGTAAATGAATCTTTAAGTATCTTTAAATAGATATAATTTAAGTATTTTAACTGTATATGAGACATTTGTGGAATAAAAGACAACTTATCATTTGCAGCTGGTCTCACACATCAGCAGCTCTGACAAAATGGGACTTTTTGATTTTCCCAGAATGATAGTGGTGATGAAACCAGTGATGAATGCCATTTCTAACAGAAAAAATGAAAAACAAATTTGTCTATGCAACAGAATGTGTGGGCTTATTTTTCTAAATATAAGAAAGATTTACTATAGCTTGATTAATCACTCTTAAATAAATGTTATTGTGCATATTTTTTTTATCTAATCTAATAAGATTAAAATGTGTATTTTCTAATAAACATACCGTGCTCCTAATGACAGTGTCAAAGAGCAATAAATGTTCAAAAAGCGTGGTTACATTTAGCACACTCAGACCAAAAGGGTCTGTTGTGCAACCTGTAGAAACATGTAGCACGTGTGCATTGCACACAGGCTGAAGATGCTTACCAACCTTTCACTGGAACAGTTATATTATCTGTATATTATCTGAACTTCCATTCATAGTTTCTAGCTAATAACTAACTGTGTAGCTATAGATGTGTTCAGCAATTTATTCTGAAAATCATAAAAGCATCAATTAACGGTTTAAATAATCAGTTTCAACATTAAGGTTTCAGTTGGACCCATTTAATAAACACCAGCTTATCATTTAATGTCATATTTTGTCAGACAAATCTTTGACACTAATATTTCTTATGTGCGTCTTCTTACTAAATTAATAAATAAATACTGAATCAGTAAGCAGCATTGGTCACAGTAGTGCGATTAAATCTTCACAACAGCCTTCAATAATGGATGTTCTTTTTGCTACTTGCTGAACAGAGAAAATGCCTGAATGTTCCATTTTCAGACAGACATAATGTAACTGATGTGACATTTGAATAACAGTTCTCCTTCCTCCTTTTGTACCCACAAAATTTCCTTCCTTTCGATATTAATTTGAATTCAGCTATTCAAGGACTTTGTCAGGGATAAACGTGGCATTTAAATCCTAATGAAACTGTAATTGTCGAAATGAAGATTGAAGAATTAGCCCTAATAATGGCCTTTCTTTGGATTCTATTGTCTTAGTTCTTTGTAATCAAATTGGTTACTTACAAGACAAATCCATATTCTACTGTCTGCCCCATATGGTTCTCTTAATTCTCATTATGACACACTGTCTTCTCAATTAGCACGTTTGATTCATTCGAGTAACCTTATTTAAAGAGTGGATTATAGAACAAAATCTATCACAGTATTCCCAGGATTATGTGCAGTGTTGAGTAGAGAACACTCAATCTTGAGCCTCATGAGGAGTCCTTAAGTCTTTTATGCAACAATCCTGAAGAATTGAGTTGGATTTTTCATGAACTGTTTGTCAAGTTTAATGTTTTCTTTTTACAGGAGATGGATAACATGGCAATGTATTAGTGATGTACAAGTATGTGGTTCCCTTGTCTCTTAGATAGGAATGGAACAGGAGTGACTCTGGGATGTTTTTGTTTGTTGGTTTGTCTGAACAAAAATGAAAAATGGAAGGAATTTTAAGTAGCCATTAACTTTGACCTGTCCCTTGTGTTTTTACAGCATGATAAACTTATATGACCCTTTATTTTTCCTTCAGTAATTAGTAGTATGAGGTTTTCAGTTCGTATATATAGATTAAATATTACCTTAGATTTGTCTGTGAACACAGACATGGAGCTCCTCAATCTGCTGATCATCTTTGTTCTCTTTTTATAAGCTGATAGTTAGCAAAAAATAAATAAAAATAAATCCTAAGACTGTTTCTGTGCCATTGCAATGACCTTTTATTGCTGTGATACTAGCTGATAGCTTATATTGAAGATGGACCTTTAATAGCTACTATATGCTATGTAAAGTCATTTGACCTCGATGTTTGATCAAACAAAATTATGAATCGTTATCATTTATTGCAGCTTTTCTTTCTTTTTTTTTCATTTTCCATGGGTGACATGTCCCACAGCCTTGTGTTAGCATGCAAACTGTGATTTGTTTCCCCTCTTTGCGTGGTTTGTTTGTGCAGAGGTGAACCCTGTGTCCAAATTCCTTTGAAGTAGGTGGTCTAGGTCCAGTTCCAAGCTAATTCAAGTTATTCATTTTTGAGGACAACATGATCTAACCTCAATCTGACCCAACTGCCTTGTGTGCTCTGTAGGTTTGAAGTAAATGCCTTTTGATAGCCACATATGCTTTGCATTCTGGAGTGCAGCAGATTTCCATAGAGATGCAGAAGTGAAAAAAATGAATGTTAGAAGTAAATTCTCCATGTTATACATTAGTTGAGAACATTGCGCCATGTTCCTGTGTTTATTTTTGTTGCTGTCACCACAGACGGAGCTGGCCAAAAACAGACCGTACGTGAATTGTAGTAACACGTTACGGTTAGCTTGGAGCTTTCCCTGCATGAAGAGAAACCAAACCATCAGAAGAGTAGATGCATTACAGATGAGAAAATGCTTTTTGCCATGTTAGAGAGCTAAATTTGAATGGACTCAGATGGTCGTTCATATTAAAAGGAGAACATAAAAAAAGTACTTCCTTGGTAACAGTCAAGTAGATTTGCTTTTTAACATTTAACTTTTGGCTCTAGGAAGACTGGGAATATTCACTTGGTTGAACATAACAGGCGTCTGCTATTACAGTGTATTTATTAACATATATGGAGTTCACAAAAGATTCTTGCAAAGAACTATACCAGATGTTCATGTTTTATCCACAGATGTGCTCCTGGGGACTGATCTATATTGTCTCAGTAATAACAACTTGAGCAGAGGTAAGACATGTTATTCTGATCGGAGACGTGATAGAGGCTGGACCTCCAGAGCTCTGTTAGCAGGAACAGGTACTCAGGCAGTTTTTCTCCAATATGTCTGGGTCCAACATAAGCAAACTGCTAAACCCAGGACAAATAACCTACAGAGACTGTAAACACACTCGCAATACATTAAAAACATGAACGCTCTGTGTACCCTCAACTGCATAGGTTAGAATTTGCATCATGGAAAGAATGCTACAGTGCACTTTTTTTAATCACTCTTTGGGATGGCGGTCGTGGTGGGGTTGGAGTAGATTTGCATCATCATTAGCAAAATGCGGGATTAGTGTGCTGTTCATCTCACAATGCCCAGCACCATTAGATAAGGATATGGAAAGATACCTTCACTTCATGTTTCCATGTTATTCTGCTTTCACTCCAACTTATTTTGGATGCAATTACTGTACTTTGTGCTGGATACTATTAATTCTGTAGCTTTAGTTACATCACATTTTGCAGATTAATTGCAATATTATAGCTTAGACGAGCAAGTGTCATTTTTATCAAGTTTTACACATCCAGGGATGAAGCAGTCAAGACCAGCTTTGTGTTTTCCCACAAAATCACAAAAAACAGTAAGCCATTCCCTGATGGGGAGTTTATCAAAGAGGACTCTGCTGCACTAATATGCCCTGAGAAAAAAGAAGCAGTTGAAAGCGTGCCCCAGGCGCACTGTAAGGAGGCAGATCGTGGACATTGAAGAAAATCTGTTGCCTCGGTTGAAAAGCAAAGCAGACAGTTTAGACTTTCTTCGTCTGGGCTCTGGATGAGCGATATGATGACCAGGGCACAGCCCAGCTACTCGTCTTTGTACATGGGAGAACGACAGAGTCTGAGATTACGGAGTAGCTGTTGTGTCAGCCAGTGCTAAAAATTGACCACGTTGTTGATGATGTAATTAAAATATTTAACTTCATCGGGGCAAGAGCACTGAATCACAGACACTTTGATGCACTTTTGATTAGGGATGGGTATCGAAAACCCGGTTCTTGTTGAGAACCGGTTCCCACTGTTTCAATTCCTTGGAATTGTTTGCCATTTTTGCAAACGATTCCCTTATCGATTCCAGTCGCCCCGAATGACGTCACCACGTTGCGGAGCGTCATTTACCTGGCAGGAAACACGGCGCGTAAGCGGCTCAAACGCTCAAAAGTTTGGTTATACTTTACGAGAACGGATGACAACAGGGCAACTTGCAATACTTGCAAAGTAGATATTTCATTTAAGGGAGGAAACACTACGAATATGCAAAAGCATTTGCTCACAAAACACGCGATGACCTTAAATGAATGTCGTGTTTTTAATTCCGCTCCGGACTCGTGAATCTCAACCCAGCAGCAGCGGTAACGTTTGCACGTCCTCTCCCGTTAATGCGGCAGGTAAATAATCAACTAACAGTGCATATTATGTTAGCGCGATCTGCCTTATTACAAAACCTGCCATTACTGTGCATTTAGGTGACCATGATGAGAGACAGACAGAGTCTGGCTCAGATGCTGGCAGTTCTCGCTGCAGTCTACCGGTAGCGTCTCCTTTCAGGCCAGGATAGACGAATGTCACCGAGCAGTGACTAAGTTTGTGGTAAAAGGCTTGCACCCATTTGCCACAGCAGATGCCCCGATTTTCGGTAAGTGAATGTGTTTAATTGTAGGCAGGGACATTACTGGATATTCTTGTGTAATTGCTACAGAATAATTTATGTTATACTTTGTTATTGCTACAGAAGAATATTTATTTTATTATTTTACATTTACATTTTTTTTCCTGGGGACCCTGTGACACCCCATTGAAGAGCCGTAGGCTGTGGATCTCTTAAGATCTCACTGTTGGGTTTGTAAGGCCATGTTACTCCTAAATTTCTATCTTGTTCAAAGAGAAGATATAAAACAAAGTTCTAAGCTAATCGACCTTAGTGTTCTCCTTTTTTAAAAAGAATCGATAAGAGAATCGATAAAGAATCGAATCGTTAAACAGAATCGAAAATGGAATCGGAATCGTGAAAATCTTATCAATACCCATCCCTACTTCTTATCAATACCATCCCTACTTTTTGGGCGATCGTGGCTCAAGAGTTGGGAGTTCGCCTTGTAATCGGAAGGTTGCCGGTTCGAGCCCCGGCTTGGACAGTCTCGGTTGTTGTGTCCTTGGGCAAGATACTTCACCCGTTGCCTACTGGTGGTGGTCAGAGGGCCCGGTGGCGCCAGTGTCCGGCAGCCTCGCCTCTGTCAGTGCGCCCCAGGGTGGCTGTGGCTACAATGTAGCTTGCCATCACCAGTGTGTGAATGTGTGCGTGAATGGGTGGATGACTGGATATGTAAAGCGCTTTGGGGTCCTTAGGGACTAGTAAAGCGCTATATAAATACAGGCCATTTGCCATCCCTACTTTTGATTCACTGTTGGGAGAGCATCTGAAGTTGGCATCATGCTGGATTTTTGTTGTTCTCTCGTTTCACACATAAAGAGACATGCCCAGCAGATGTTGGTTCTCTTTGGATCTGCCACCATATGTGAACAAACACAAGATCCAGAGCTTCTCTTAGTGTTGATCACCTGTCTGCTGTCCTTTGCATTTCCACCACAGGCACTTAAACTTGATTTAAATTGACTTGTTCAAGCTTAAATCAAACTACCTTTCTTTACTCAAGAAAAACTAAGAAGTCATTAAACTACATGAAAAATACCAGTAGCATTAACCGCCCACCCCTGTGATGGATCAAGCTACCAAGCAGTAATAAATATTAACAAGTAATTAAAAATAGCAACAGCTGCAACACTAAAGAGATATACACCTCAGTAAAATCAATCATTCTTATTCCACTAATGACTGCATTCACTGTAGGTATTTCAGATATATTTTGATGATGCAACTTGTGCACTATTAAGCTCCTTAAGTAGGATTATAATCTTTATTTAAGCAAAAAGTCTAAAGATTTTTTTCCAACTTACAAAATAATTATCTAACACAAGATTATGTTTAAATACTTGTTCAACAACACTTTTCACATGACAAATCAGCAACAGAACACAGAAATGAAACTGAATAAATCTCCAAAAGATCGCGTTTTCTACAATGATTTTGTTTTTGATTAAATATCCTGATTCTCTGTAGGCCACCGTTCAATGTTCTTTGTGTCCCCTGTGACACTCCACTGTAAAAACTTCCTGGAATACCCCTGGCGCATATATACTAGACTTTACACTTGGAGAAGGTCACCCTGACAATTTCTTTTGCTGTAGGATTTTTTTAAAATCTCCGTCACACTCCTCATCGCTGAACCCTAACTCAACCTCACTGTCACCATGAGGATTTGCCACCTGTGCCCTCTTATCAGCCCACTTTTCAGCCTTGCCATAAGAACACTGACAGGTTCATGTTCTGAACAAAAGAATAAGCTTATGGTTTCAAAAATATAAGTGAAAGTATATCATTCTATCTGCTCCACTGAACTCATAGCTCCATTATGGCACAATGGTCAGAGTTGGCCTAAGTGCACACATTCATCACTTATGTAGGAATACAGATGTTTGTGTTAAAAATACTGAGCTAAAAGTTCAAGCACTGATTCAAGTTGTGTACTCAAGTAAATGTATATTGATAGGTAATCAAAGTAAGAAGGTAGGAAAGGATGTTTCTATCATCTGCTTTTGTATGATGCTAAGTGAATCTTGTGTCATATTATTATGGCAAAAACTTTATTTTAACCTCAATCTTAGTTATATTTTGCTCAGCTCAAACATCCATTATGTAGAAATAAATCAGAGAAAAACAAATGGAATAAAGAAAAAAAATACTATTTTGTACATGGGTAGGTTAGGAGTCGATGTAGTCTGGTGTTGCTTTGGGATTTTGCAGGTGAAAGAGTCCAAAGGTCAGTCGTAGTGGAGGCATTGTGTATATAGCGCTTAACACATTTATTGAGCCCCATAGCCTCCAGTCACAAGATGATGTCTGTCAGGCTCTAGAATCCAAGTGTGTGGCTGAGTACTTCCAGTTGGCTACTTCTGGTTTAACTATTACTGCTCATAGCAGTGCAAGAAAAGAGCTACGTTGTTAGCTAGCTAACATCACATAGATTACATTCATAGTTGTTGATATAACTGGATATATCTTGTGCATCTTGAACCCTTGTTTCCTTCTGTTCCTCGAGGCTGAGCTTGCAACTTGTATTAGCTGATGTAAATCTCAAGTTTTGACCTTCAGTAGGTCTTGAAGGCAGCTTATCTCAAAACACACACACACAAACAAATGTTTTTAGCATTTATTTCATGGACTGAGTATATGATCGTAAAAAAAAAAATGGGAACAGAAACAAGTCATCAGTCATTTAGTTTATTTCCTTTGTATGTTTTTCTGTGATTAGGTCCATAATATCATAGTTCCCAACGCCCTTTGTAGAGTCATCCCAGGATCCATGCTGTTCCTAATGGGATTTTTTCTTACCTGTACTTGTACCTGTGCTTGTTCTTTTCTTGAAATAAACACGGAACTTTATGTTCAGCCTTTGTTTATCGCATCCTGCAATTGGGTCTCAATCTATTACCACACCTTGATCATTTTTCAAGTAGAACGTGGCGGGGCGTGGTCTGCAATGCTGCTGCAGGTGAGATGGACTCACCTGCACGGCAAAAAGCTGTGCTTGTTGTCGGTCATGGTCAAATCAAAATCAAATCACTTTTTATTGTCACATCACATGTGCAGGTACATTGGTACAGCACATGTGAGTGAAATTCTTGTGTGCGAGCTTCACAAGCAACAGAGTTGTGCAAAATACAATAATGTAAACAAGCAAAATACAAGAATGGCTACATCTGAAACTAATAAATATATGTACAATATATAATAGTATATGCATTTCTGGATGTGTATACTAAATATTTTTCTACTGTGTGTGTGTGTGTGTGTGTACACATATTTTACAAATTAAATAGAGTAAACAATAAATAAATATATAAAAATATACAGAGTTGAGACATGTGCAAAACAGTGGCATTACTGTACAGTATGGAGTGCATAATGTTAAAGTTCCATTAGTGAAGCTGAGGTGTCTATGACGTGTTCATCAGTCTGATGGCCTGGTGGAAGAAGCTGTCTCTCAGTCTGCTGGTACGTTGGTGATATGTGGTGTGTGTGTTTCTGAACAGCAACTGTGTGTGTAATAAAAGATGCTGAAAAGCAGTAAAATGTCATTGGGTCTGCCATGGTCATTTGCATAGAAATATTATTTTGATTAACAAGTTCTTGCATACTGGTGGATTACCCATTACAAAATATAGAGCAAATTCACCACAGTACTGCAAACTATTCAGTTTAGCCTAAACTTCCTGGTATTTTCATGCAACCTCACAATAACACAGCTAGTACACCTCAGTTTGTTTCTCAAACAGTTTCACAATAAGAAAAACAACGAAATTTAAGCAACAAATCTTGTATAATTCCAACATCTCATTACCACACATACTTGGTGAACAATTGGAGTGGGCTCTCAGTGTCACTGACGGCATGGGAAACAGTAACAATTTATGTAAATCATCGGGGATGACCAACTTTCCATGGAATTACAAAGAAGTGTTTGATGTTTGTTTTATATTTTAAACTCCATGGAACTGCAGAAAAAGGCTGTGATATGACAGCACGATAACACATGTTACTCCAATCAGAGATGTGAAGCAGGGACTCTGAGCTCTGAAGTTGGAGACAAGGACTCAAGGAGCTGATTTGTCATATGCGTCTGTGTCTAAAATAAGAAAACCACAAAAACTAGAAAAAAATAACCCAGAGTAAACCATAAACACACCCACAATATACTCCAAACATGAGGGGTGTGTAGTGGAGAGCCTTCTGGCAGCTTTTCACACTGACATGTCCACAAAGGAGTGATGGATGATCCACTGCTGACTGTCTACAGGCAGAGAAACACAGATGCAGAAGTTAGTCTAGTCCAGATACTTTCTAAATGTATTTCTAAAAATTCAACCCCTTAAGCATCCTTTAGAAAAGGCTGTCCTGCTTGTAGGAGACAATTTTTGTATCGACAAAACGCAAAATATCAAAGCCTCAGCGCCCTGACTCATGGCAAGAAATTTAATTAGTGTGCAGCAGATAAAAAATGCAACACAAAAAAATGAATGACTCATAATACAATGTCAGTGTGCGACAGAAAATAGTTTGAGAGTAACCCCATTATGAAGAACGCTGGAGGACAAAACGTCGGTTGTGATTGTTCATATAACTCAAACCATATGACAGATCAAGCTTGTTATGGCTTGCTGCAACTAAAACCAGGAACTAAAGCCATATAAATAAATAAAGACAATGTGAGGCCTGTGTTTTGCCTCCAAATCATGTTGGTGACTCAAACAAAACAAATCCAGGAATTTTCTTTGTTAGTCTTTTGATCATTGAAGTAAATATGATATAAGGAGTACATGAAGAAGAACGCCTGAACAACATCAAATCACAAAAACTCATCTTGGTAAATCCACAGAGATAGAATATCACAGTGATGAAAATATAAGTCAAACTGAATATAAGCTGTCAAGTCAATATCATTAAGGGAGTGAACACACCTCATTCATCACCACTGCATTGTATATTTCTCACAGCTGCTTCTTTGACTGCTTCTTGTGTAAGTGGGTAGTTAACACCCAACAAAGTTCTTATATCCTCAGTATGGAGAGGACCTATCTTGATCACAGAGCTATCTTAAAAAGATTTTTTTTCACGGTATCGATGAAGGAAACGGACTGACCTCATTTATGGGTAAATATCTGCATTATTACCCCAAAACGAAGAATTATGATTAAGGATGTCATTAATTAATCAAATTTAACCCAGATTTAACCCAAATATTTGTAGTTTTAATCTTAAACTGTTTTTAATGTTCCCAAGTACTCCTGACATGCGTGTCGAATTAGCAATAGTAATTATGCTTTTGAAGTGCTAACTGCTCGTGTCAATCAACTATTCACTCATTATAGCGGTTATATCGTTTATTTCTTGGCAGTTGAGGTGACACATGCCAGTCTTGTTGCTATGCATGGAAACCAGCAATTTTAAAATTGGTAATTATTTAGCTTTTACATTCCTGAAGCCACAAACCATTTAAAATGTAATATTTAAAACTGTATTGGACATTCAGTGGCAGTTTTGTTGGGTACACCTCTTCAACTTCTCATTAATCCAAATATTTAATCAGCCTGTCACATGGTAGTAACTCAGTGCATTTATCTACTGGGATTTTTCCAATCAATCATCTCTAGGGTTTACGGAGACATACAATGGGGTGTGTAAAAAAAACAAAACACAGTCTGTCCATAAGGTAAGGTATGTTCAGTTAATTAAGGCATTTAATGGGGTCACAGTGAAGTGAATGAGCTCTCAACTAAAGGTACGATTTCATCAATCTTCATTTAAGTGCAAAATAAACTCTTTAAGCTCCCTGCAGTGCATGCTTCCATCTTTGATTTCTCTGTGAATTGACTGATATGTATTAGGGGAAACAAACAACACAGTGTTTGCTTGACAAAAGTGAGAAATACAAATGAGGTTTTTGAAGAATTATTTATTTTTCAGAAAATTGAAGACATGAATGATGCTGATTATCATTCATTCATTACTGATTCATTATTGTTAAAGCTCTTTTCCAGTGTTTCTCAGAGTATGTGGAGTGAGGATCCAGATACAAAAATTCAGACAAAGAATAAACAAAAGGTTTTTTACAACAAGTACAACGGTTTAGAAATATAAAAGAAAGAAGGACAGCCAAGGATTTCATCCTGGGACAAACAGGGCTGCACACGGGCTGGCTGAGGCTCAGGAGGTAGAGCAGGTTATGTTCTCCTATTACTGATCAGAAGATTGGTGCTTTGATCCCTTGTTGCCAAAGTAACCATGGGTAAGATGCTGAGAGTGGAGTTGTTCTTGAAGTATTCATCAGTGCGTGAATGTTGTATAGAAAGCGCTTAGACAGAGAAAAAGGTGCTTTTATGAGTGTTTGTAAAACAGTGAATAAGAAATTAGAAAAGACAGTAGAGAATTTTTGTATACGAACCAGTCCATTTACATGAGAGAACACAAACCGACGCTTCAACATAGGACAGGACTGGACTGTATGTTGAGCTTTCTCACATGATGCCATTGCTCACATTATTCCGCAACCGGCTGCCTGTGGTTCCTGGAGGTTTCTGACTCTTGCTGGATGAAATCATTCTCAAAGAACGATGTAGGACATAAAAGAAACTGGACTATAAAATAAAATACAAAACAACCGAAATGTCAAACACAGAGACAAGAAGATTCATACCAGAGGCAGAGAAATAGGATCAGACAAAAATAAGAAGAAAACAAAAACAAGACGGCGGGAGGAACGCACAGTGAACACAGAGACTAAATATTGCTAAACCTCACAAAACTATAACAAAGAAAACAAAAGAGAAATCATAAAAGACAATAGCCAAGAATCCAACGTTCCCAAGCAACACAAAAAGTCCAGGACCGTGACACTATACTTATTATTACTTATTATAACTTAAAAGCTCATAATTATACAATTAACTTTCGGATGCTGATGTAATTCGTCTAGATGTTTTTCATGGCCGGCGTTTTGGCACAGCGAGGAGAGAACAGGTGTATTATTGATGCGAGTTCCACAAAGTGTGCCAGTTAAACCGTGACAAAGAGTCAGCATGCACAAGAGCAGGACCTCTCCAAAGCTGAATGCAGCTGTGCTTTTCCCACTGTGTCAAACAAAATGGCTGTTGTGAATATGGTCTATTGATAGGACAATATCATTTGTTCAAGTGTAAGGGGGAAAAAAATCTTGGTTAGGTTTATTCACAGGCTTGAATGAGTGAAGCAGAGAAACAAAACTGGCTCAAACCTGTATTCAGTCCCCAGTGTGCCACACAGTGGTACCTTTGGGTTGCCTTGGAGCTTAATTAAGTACTACAGGCTTGTCTTGAGGCGGAGAGTTCGAATACAATGACAGGTGTTACTAATTACTCTGATAATGGCTGCATTTCTTTCAGGTGTGCTAGTTCGACAGATCTGACATTGTGGCTCACAAGCACATCTGAATGGATTAGAGCTATCATTCATTTTCCTACATACGCCTCTTCTTTTCTTGTAAAGACAATACAAAAAATGCTACAAAGGCCTCGCTGGCTATTTAAAGCTTGTAAGAGATTTTGCTGTTGTTACTATGCTGGAGAGTTTGGTTTAGAGTGCTTTAGTACACCACTGATTGCAATAAAAGAAACCATAAGCTAAAGGTCGATGGCAACCGATAGCTGCAGTGGAAGTTCCCCATGTCCCACTCAATCACTCATTGCTCCTATTGCTTGTGCAGGCCACTGTGAATTACCACATCTGTTTTCACTGACATTTCATCCACTACAATAACTTTTCTTGGTTCTGGGAATCTCTAAGAATATTAATCCTACATTAATGTAGTTTTTGTCTGCTAAATTATGAATAGCTACAACGTAGAGGTTATTCTTTTGGAAGGATTTGCATGTGTGTGTGTTATTTATTTAGAATGAATTTAAATAATTTATTATGACATAGTTAGGTACTTTGGAATAGCAGGTTATAATGGTGTAAATATATATTTTGAATATATTTACAATGTCCCCAAATAAGTATAATTTAAAAAAAAAAAACTTTTTTCACTTCATGTTTATTACTAAAAATAAAAAATACTGAAAAATGAAATGAATGCTACACATGTACTATATCCATATCAATAAAAATAATGAAAAATAAGTATACTCAAATTTTTGTCAAGTATAATTGTCCATTTTAACAGGGCAAAAAATAAAGGTCTGCACTTTGTATTTTTTTTCACTGCAACACAAAGTATGTTTAAAATGAACAAAAAAAATATTATAGATATATAAATATTAAATATAATACTATTTTTCTTAAAAGTAAATAGTGCCCAGAGAGTGAGCTGCCTTGGCAGAGATGCTTTTTGTTGTGGATAAAATCTACTGATCTCCAGAGTCTAATGAACACCCAGCATGTGCATCTGATCTGTACAAAATGAAAATAAGTGTCATTCTATGTGAGATGGTTATCTCATACATTTTATTGCCA
The DNA here is from genome assembly GCF_018398535.1 of Haplochromis burtoni. Lineage (NCBI taxonomy): Eukaryota > Metazoa > Chordata > Actinopteri > Cichliformes > Cichlidae > Haplochromis > Haplochromis burtoni. Next base: position 860,729 of record NW_024582574.1, read on the forward strand.
GTAAAGCTAAAGCACCCTTCTGATTGGGCAGCTTCCTCCACCAGCATCACCATTTTCTGAATACAAATGCTCTTACACTGCACATTTTAATACCTATATTTAAATTAGATAGCATCTCACATGTATGCTTAAGAAGTTAAGATCCTTGCCCTGTAGGATTATCAAATGCTGTCATGGATTTTTTTATTTTCCAAAAGTGAGGAACGCATCACCTTTTTCTCTCACTTTGTTTTCTGCAAACAACCATCTGATTATACAACCTGTCAGCAATTTTATGTTCATATCATTACTACATTTCTCCTTCAAAAAATAACAAAATAGCCTCAGTACTTCTGATCAGTGGCCAAAATCAAAAAGAAATGTTAGCTTACTCCTCAGACACACCAGACTGGTCAGCAACACCCCGGCAACTTTTATGTTGCAAAGGTATATTTGCTGGTGGGTTTGGCAAATGATTGCAGGAGGTTGCTGGTACATGCTAGAGGAAATTGGTCACTGAGAGGGCGGTGGGCCACAAACCTCCTTGTTATTGCTTCGGTGGTGAGCTGATTGCAATAGTTGCCTATTGTTTGCATGGAAGATGCCAACTTGTCTGCTAACACTCATTAACTACTTAACCACAGGTTGGTTTTTCATGACCAATTTCATCAACTGACTAAAGGTATCCCCCAGCAACCGCTTGCCAACCAGTTGGCATATACACTGATTGGTCTTAAGGCCTGCAAGACTGGGGCTTTAGCAATCAGTTTAACAGCAACTGGAGTCAACCTTCAGCAATCATCCACAAACCAGTCTGAGAATACACATTTTCCCCAGTGACCAGTGGTTGCCTACTGGTCACAACTGGTTTAGGCCCATGTGACCGGGGCTTTCTCCAAAGAGAATCGCTTAAAATTGATGTTATATGAATAAATTGCAGAATAGTGTGATATATTTTGTGTCTGTGGGGAAAATACTGACAGTTTTGGAGGGAGAAAATCACCCAGGATAAATTAACACTTGGGATGGGTATTAGTCTGAATTAAAACAAGATTAACAACAATTTAAAGAGAATTTAACAATTTGCAGTGAGGCTGAGTGACTGAAATACACTTGTGTAGAGTCAGAAAAACCTGAATCCAAAATAAATATATAGACTGGTAATGATATTAATGCAGTTGCTCATGGATTTAAAAAGAAAAACTACAATCTGATGTCTGACATTTTAAGAATTTAAAGTTTTCTTTCACTAAATTCTAATTTAAAGCTCAGAAATTGGATGAAAAAACATCAGGGCTTTTTTTTAGTAGTTACAGAGTTTTGGTTTGGGGGTTTTTTAAACTCCCAGCAGTAATGAAATGTCAGTCTCTAATATTACTTGATAATTTGTGCCGCTCCTGATGTTTATCAGGGTTTTATCGCAGTGGTCTGTCACTCTGCCAAATGCGTCGTACAAATTAGATTAAGGCGGCAGTGCAACTTCTTCTTTGCAAATACTTTGCAAGTCATTTAAGTCGTTGAGTGTGTGTAATTATGACACTTAATCCAACTTCCTTACAGTAATGGAACAAAATCATCTGCAGCGAAAAACAAGCAAAGAAGTAGTGCTGGTGCACAGATTAACATGATTTAATGCTAATCTTGCAGATTGGGGCATTATTAGCCAGTGATTACGCTGCTAATCTTGACCCCGGTGAGTAGGCCAAGTGGTTTAGTGGTTTCCAAGGGTTATTTCTGTCCCTGTCCTGCAGTCTACTGATCCAGTGACATATGGCATGCTATAACAAGCCAAGATCTTCAAGCGTCATCTAACTGTGTCATCATTGTTTTTTCCTGAATAACGATGGTGGTGAAACTGACAAGTTGGGGCTGATGTAATTCAGAGCACTGTTACAGTAAATTTACTTCTGCTATTGATATGTTTAGGTTTTTTCCCTCTGTATCTTTTTGAAAGGGGCAAATCAGAATAAAAGACTGTTTTTCTCTTGCTTGATCTTGCAAAAAGGTTGGGCACTGGTGGGAACAGCAACACTCTATGTGCTAGTGACAAATGTATATATGTCAAATTTGCAGTAATAAAAACCACTGAGTCTTATTTCTGATGAATACTTTCAATATCAAGAACCAGCAATAAGAAACCTAATTTTGGCATTAGCTCTACATCTGTAAAGAAAGTCACAATTAAACAGTGGAGCTGATCAGTGAGAGAAAGGGATGCCAGATTGCATGCATTGTCCTATAGAACCTTTGTAAAATAAGTGCTTAACTTCTTGAATATCTTTTCAAATTATAATGTTTAAAAAAATCAATCACAGAAATGAACCTTTTCCGTTTCTCTCATTTGCTTTGTTTTCTTAATTAGACTGAAAAGAATCAGAATTGCAGGTTTACTTTAATCTAACACAGATAGATTTAACATGTCTGAGTCTTGGTGTTACTTTATATAGTGTACTTTAGGACTGATAATCAACACCTTTGTTAAATCTGAATTAAACTGAGGTAGTCACCTTAACTTTCTCCATATAATCTGTATGCTGATGACCATCCTTGTTAATGAACCACAGTTGTCAATGTTTTTTTTTAGACTGCTGATGACTACAGCCTTATTGAATGCAATCAATTACTCTCCAAGCGTGTCGATACATTAATCAGGCTTTAGAAGGCCTATTAGTACTCATCAGAGGCCACTGCCTCGTCTTTACCCCATCCAATCAGAGAGAGAGACTGTGAAGCCAGCAGGCTTTCACTGAGCAGTTAGTTTGTCTTTTTCTTTAATAGTTTTTTTTAATAGCACTTCTCTTGTTTGCACAGAGATCAAAGAATGTGCACCAAAACCTTGTTTTGTTTCTTTCTTCTCTTTGTTCTGAGACCATTGTCTTTTTTTTTTTTGTTCTTTTGTTCGCTCGTTGCGATAAGTGTTTACATGTAGTTATTAAATATCGTTTGAAGGGATATAGCCTTCTTAGTTGTCGCTGTTAATAGTTCATTCATATTAGGGACAATACTTAAGTCATGACTGTCTTTGCTGTGTACTGTGTTTTTTCTTACTATTGTTCCATGTGCTCATTTCTTGTTCTTTTTTTCCCTTATCCAGCAAAGTCAAAATCTGCAAAGGGTAAAATATGAAAAAAGACCCAGATTAAATGGCTAATTACAAATAAATCGCTTAAATTTACATGCTGATAAACCATAGAGGCCTATTGTATTTTTAATAGAGTTAGCAGTGTAAAAATAGCACTAATAGTTCTTATGTAATTCTGTGATTATGTGGAAATTGAAGTTTCGAGCTGAAACACCCCAGCATGAAAAAACAGCAACAACTACAAAAGTTTTTCTGTGCTTATTTGAGAGAATTAGAAAAAAAACTGATTTAATTGTCTGCTTTCACTAAACAAATACATTTTCAAATCACTCTCTGTGTTGAATGCGCCTCCTTTTGTTACTTTACTGGTATATTTCGACTGTGCTTTGCAAAATGACGTGTTTTTAATAGACTGATACTTAGGCAAAAGGTGACATTGAGGATTGTAGACAGAGGCGCTGAAGTTTTAACAGTCTAAGTATAAAAGTGTCACGACTGTGTTCACACAGGATTCAGACTTGAGATTCTTCTTTGAATTGAAACACAGTGTTGATTTACACTGATAACAAAACACATTTTAAAACTTTTCCCATGTTTTTTCATTCTGGAAAGCCATTTAATGAAGTTAGAAAGATGTGCTCTGGTACAAATTCTTATAATTAGGTAATGTATCTTTGTTAGTAAAATGACTATTGTTGGTTGTATATAAATCCATTAATCTATTTTTCACTAAAAGCAGTCCCACCATTCATCAGTGATTGTTTCTGTTCCTGTACTTCTACTCCAATCAAGCCTAACAGTTATATACTGTATGCATGCAAAGTGTGGGGGTTTGGAAAATTACATACATTGGAATAAAATGCCTATTTCATTAAGTACACTCTAAAAATGACAGCCTGTAATAATAGTCTAGGGGGAGCTGGAAAGATTGTCATTCACAGTATTGCAGTTTAAAAGAGGATTATTTGGTATTCAGGGAGGTTGATAGAAGCTAAGAAACCAAACGAGTGAATATTGTATAACTTCCTGTCCAGCCTACATGATAAAGAAGAATATGTTTTCCACAGATCTTGCAGGTTAAGCAGATATAGGATGATTGTGGCTTATCGCTTGCCCACACAAAAATGCGACTGATTGAAAGGAACTGAAAGATCAGCCCCGGCAAAAATGACAAAATGTGCTCACACGGATTGCAGTGAGACATTTGTATATAAATTAAAGAAGAGCTTACACTGGAAAGTGCATAAAAAATGAATAACACTAGAATAGCTATGTTTTCTTTTATAACATATAAGGACTTGGATGGAACAGTAACACCAATAACAGTGTTTTCTGTCTTAATGTAAAGTGTAAGCATAATGAAACAAAGAGAAATGTGTCTCCCAAAGTATAATTTAAAAAGCAAGGATAAGTCAAAAATTATATATAAATAAATAGCTACATCCTTACTGAAAGTATATACCATGTGATTTCATTTTAATGAACATAGAGTTTGGTATCTTTACAGGGTAATTGAAATATTTTAGACACAAATTACAGCATGGGGAATATTTCTATGTGTCTTAAATAATATGTCTAAATCTAAGCCCACATATCAGTTTGTCAGCACCTTCCTAAATTGCTAATTTACACTTCTCAGACAGCCACAGTTAAGTTTTGTTTAACCAGAAAAATGACTTGGCCACGGTTAATTTAGACATTATGTCGTAGCTTTAGTTCAATAGCTGGATAAAGCTGGAAAAACATGGTTTGGATTACTTTTTTATTGACATTAAAGAAACTTCATCATTGTGGTCAAACTACTCTCCAAGGAACCGTTGTGGTCATAGCTGAAAGAAACCGCAGCTGTTGAAACAGCCAATGTTAGAAATTGGCCTTTTAGCATGTCCTACTGTTTGTCTCTGCCCAGTCTATCTAGGGTTTCTCTTTGCAAGCGTTATGATCAACTTTGAAAACTACTTTTGTGTGTTGAGTCATTTATTCTTCTGAGTGGGATGACAGCAAATGATTTACTGAAATTTTCAGTTTCCTTCAGAGTCAGGACTCGGTGATTTGGTCCGCCGTGAACAGAAAGGCAGTCACTGTCAGCAAGCTAACTACACTCGAAGTGTCAGCATGATAGAGTGGGTTCCCAGTGAGACCAGAAAAATGAAAAGTCGATAATAGGGCCAGAATTACATTTTTCAACCATCTGTCTGGTGCATTTTATTTAAAGTACAGTCAACATGGTGTGTTTTGTTTTCCTCAATTTGCTTCTTTCCCTCCTGACTGTTTCTTTTCCGTTCAAATTCACGGTTCACTTGCGCCCTAACTTAAAACTGATTGGGCTGCTAATCTTCTCCACTTTAGGAATTAGAAATTAAAATTTATTCCAAGCAAATGTAATTTGTAAAATAAAAAAGAATTATATTTATTTCAGTTTTGTGTCTGCTGGAATGAAGCCCACATATTTCAATCAGAATGTAGTTTTTACTCATTTAGAAGTCTTTGTTTATACTGCATTCAGCAGTATGGCGAGACTTGGAGAGCGACAGGTGCAAATCTTACTAAACAAATGGATTGGGAGCTCTGCGCTGGGCTCAGCCCTGATTATGTCCCATAATCCAAATCAGCTGATGCTTCTGAGGCATAGCTCTGCTGTTCTTCATGGGCAAATCCGCAAAGTGGGGGATCCAAAGAAGATTTATTAGAGTCTGTTTTGGGTTAATCTATTCACAGGTACACTAAAGTCATTAGCTAATCATTAGAAAGGACCTCTCAGCTACTGAACGGGTTTCCTCATGTGCTGACATCACATGAAGGTCTCTTGGACAAAAAAGTTATAACAACAAGCTGCTTAAGTAGATATTAGCTGTTACTGTAGGCCTAGGTTTCTGTTGCTTCATTCATTTCTGCAAACATTAACAAATTTTTTACTGAATAAGTATTTGAACATCATCACAGCTATATTTCAGCCACACAGACTAATTACTCACAATAACCTGAAAAACTGTCACAACTGTTTCCAAATCAAAATCCTAGCATCTTCAACTCTTGCACCTCCAGCACCGTCTCCTATCTTTTTGTCAGTGCCACTACATCATAGCAGATCTCTCACTATCACCTTTTAAACTTTCCCTTTCACTCTTTCTGATATCCTTCTGTCACAAATCACCCCTGGACATTCATCTCCACCTGCTCCACCCTACCTGCACTCTCTTCTTGAGCTCTCCTCTGCATTGTCCATTTCTTTGGATGGTTGACCTGAGGTATTTAAACTCATCTACCTTCACTGTCTCTACTCTTTGCATGCTCATCTTTCCATCTCACACACATGTATTCTGTCTTGCTTCTCTGGACTTTGAGAAGCAGAGCCCTAGTCTCTCCAGGGCACACCATCACCTCTCCAGACTCTCTTCCACCTGCTCCCTACTCTCACAATGCCATCTGCAAACATTATAGTCCATGGAGGCTCCTGCCTGACCTTATCTGTCAGCCTGCCTATCACCACTGCAAGAAAGTAGGTGGCTCAGAGCTGATCCCTGATGTAATCCCACACCCACCTCAAACTAATCTGTCACTACTACCACAGACCTCACGACCATCATTGTCCTCATATATGTCCTGCAGTAGCCTTACATACTTTTTGGCCACTTCTTACTTCCTCATGCAGTACCAGAGTTCCTCTCTTGTCATCCTATCCTTATATGCTTCCTTTTGCCTACAAAGACACAGTGCAACTCTTCCTGACTTCCCCTCACTCTTCAGGACTGTGTTAAACAGAATGGTCCAAAAGGCCACTCCCCTCTCTCCATCTCCATACCACCACAGATGCGTCACCTGGATCAATTGCATTTCCACTCGTCTTTATCTTCATAGCTGCCCTCACTTTTTCCTTTCTCATCTGCATTTCCTAATTTACTAACTTCCTTCCGCCTTTTCTCTCTCACTCTCTCTTTACTTGTTAGTTCATTTCCATCTCCAGCCTTAATCACCCTAACATGCTGCACTTCCTTTCCAGCTCAATCTGTCTGCCTAACTAATCGATACAAGTCCTTTTCCCCTTTTACTACAAGCCTTTTCCTTTGCCTGTGTCACCTCTCTTTGCTACTCCTATCTAATTTCTTCATCTCTATAACTATTCTACTTTTTCTTTAATGGTTTTATAACAGAAAATGCAGTTTAAAGTAACCGTATGTATCGTCACTGCTGTCAGTCTCATGCTGACAGACAGACTGGCCATTGTTCAGGCTGCCACAACAGCCTGTAAGAAGCAAGGTGGAGTATATTGCATATTGTAATCTGTCAAGCAAATACACAGAAACTGAATATTTTACTATTACTGTTCAAATCTGTCAATCTGTCATTTCAAGATTAAGATTTTTATCCTTATCTAATGTAGCAGATTGTTTAATTTGTTGTCTACTCCACAATGCATAGTCTTCACATGCATCAGTGTAGAGAAACGGAGGGAGGGAGGCTGATGTTTGGGTTTCTTACCAGTTTTGCAATCTCAGTTCTCATTATAGTGGAATTAACAAAACTTGTCTATTGTCTGGTACGTGAGATGAGTTTTAGGGAGACTGAATGTGCAATGAAAATAAAATTTTTATATATTTAGAGTTTCCTAAATACTCCTGCATACTGCAAAGCAGTTGTTAAATAATAGCTTAGGCTTAACTGTTCAGAGCCTTTTTAGAGGTTTTAGAATTTTGCACACATGTGGGGGCAGTTAATGATTAATGTCAAAAGAGTTTAGGTCTTTTAAATAAATAAATAAATGAATCCCATTTGTACAGAGATCGAAGCTAAATTTGGTGACGTTATAGTAAATGTTACACTGAACTCATAAAGCACGAGTGAGATTTTTCATAATATTTTTACCTTACACATATTAGCTATACTATTTGCCAGGGAACTGTTTAGCTTCATACGTTGGCTTATAACCAGATAGGAGGTTTGCATGTCTAACCTAAAAATAAGTAGTTGTGACAATACCAGGAATAAATAAGCATGTGACTTTAAGGTCCAGGCGACCAGGATTCAAAATTGTGTGAGATTTTTAGTAGATACACCTATAAAGCTCCTATATTGCCTCATTTTCTACATATTGCATCAGCAAATATTGGTATCCACATTCCCACCCGCCTTCCCGGTGGGATGATAACAATACCCCATCAGCCTTTTACCGCTGAGGGCTAAAGAAGTGATCACAGGGTGAAACAGTACTTGTTTAAATGAATCAAAATCTTTCTTTGAGTCAGCAGGGTGTTTAACTGCGCTGTATTTGGATTCAGCTCGCTTGAAATATGAATTTACAAGGTTATTTACCATCTATACATTTCCACACTCTAAAAGCACTGAAAACCTTAATAACCTGGACGCTCTTTCAAAGAAAAAAACAGGCTGATGATCCTCTGTCGCGGACCTCGTGTGATGGATTCGGTTGAATAAAATAAACCCCCCGACAAAGAAAAACACTGTTAACAGTTGCTTTGCTCCAATTGGAAAGCTCCACTAAAGGTGCTCTATCTGCAGTGACAGCTGTTTGGAGTTTCATTTGTCATCATCCATCTGATCCTGTTTGCCTTCTAATTAGGAGAGTACAGAGCTTTACTGTGTGCGAGAAAACAGAAGCAAAGAACAGAGCCCGGCAAGCTTCTCTCTGTTCTTTTCTGCAGAAAAATAGACTGGAGAGCTGTTTGTGTCAGGTCCCAGCATCACAGCCATTGTCTGATTAGCCATCAGGTCTGATAAATAACTCTCGCCATTCAAATATTCTCCAACTAAATGGTTGCTGAGCAGGTTGGTCATGGACATGGAAGAATAACTGTCCATTAGTTGAAGTATCCATGCACGTATGAAGAGCTCCATTTTAAAATGCATTGGTTTCTTAATGCACTGAACCATGAATTCACAAATCTGTATTCAAAATACACAGATGTGTAAGACCTGCGCCGAAATTGAATAAAATGAATATATGAATATATTACAAAACCGTTACCGAATTAAAATAAAATCCAAAGTCTTGTATATATGAACTATATGGATCTGCAATGACTTAGTGTAACTGCACTGCACAATAACACATGTACTGCTGTATATGCAGTTTATAAGTGTTCCCTATCTGTTGTGTAAAGCTTATATTTGGATCAGCGTGTTGTTACTGCTTCTTCTCTCCAATCACCACAGGTTTTCCTGCTGTTTTGTTGCAGCTGTGCCCCCCCTCAGTGTTTAGCGTAATAGTGGGCAGTGATATTGGTTCCCTGCCGTTTCAACTGACCTCTCTGTCTGTCAGACACTTCACACCTGACTGCCAACTGAAATCCCCAGATTATGGCCTGCAGATCCCAGCTGTATCTTGAAATGCTCCATTGAACATAAGGTGGGGGGATGTTTAGAGGAGTATGGTGTCGTCGTAACCAATCTCTGCCTTTTCGCACACCCCCACTGAGATTGTAATGGACTGATGGTTCAACTAAAGAAAAATTACATTGCAAGGGTATCTAAATAAAAAGAAAACTGTGCAAGTTCAAGACAAAACCTGTAGGCAGCGTCTTTCCAATCGTAGACCTTCCCCCACAGTTTAAGAAAATGCTTTCTTCCACCTGAAAGTCATTCAGATGAAGGCGAGTTTAGGTAAAGTCCTTAAACAGATGGTGTGACATAAAATGTGCCATCCAGTGCAGTGCTATAAATTTAAACATTGCAGATGAAACTCTGCACATAACATACTGGACATACTGATAGACACTGTATAGATCTCCAGATTCCACATTGCTGAAAACACATTTACTTTGGAGCTCTAATGAACCTGAGGGTCAAGACTTGGCATGAGCTCCTTTATTCTTCAGCACAGCCTGAACTCAAGCTTTCTTCGACTTTTTTTTTGTAGTAGAATAATTCTCCAGACTTCTTGAAGGACTTTCAAATCTTTGGAGGTTGACTGCCTTTTGTTCTCTTCTCTGTTCAAATGGTTTGACACTGCTTCAGTAATATTGATTTCTGGATTTCTTATAAACGTGACTTTTAGAAATCATGTATCTGCTGTAGATAATGGTTTTTAGACCTGCCACTTTTTCTTTTGTATGTCCATTTGTCCACTTTAGTCAGATTTTCTTAAGGGCACACTGTACACCATGCAGAGATATGCCAGGTTTCCTGCTGATAGTGCTTTTGAAATCGCCTTATTGCTGCAAATTACGCTTTTATCCTTGTCAAACTGTGATCTTTGGCATTTTCCACAGATTCAGTTAAAGAAATGAGAGCAAAGTTTGTGTTTTTGTGGTAGGCTGTTAATAACATAAGAAGAAACTAAACATACAATTTAAAATTGGTTAATTGCTAAGTTGTCTTTTATATGTAGAATCAGCACTGGTTTATCCCTTGAGTTAGGTGCCTTATTATGAGTGAATGATTCACAGGAAGGTGTTGAGTGGCTTAACCAAAAAAAGGTTCCTATGGATGGTGTCGGGTATATAGACTGGGCTGAAAGTGATTGACAAAGCAGCCAAGTCCAAAGCCTCTGAACTTTTGATCAAGAACACTCTAAATATTTACAAGAATTTTTGGCTCCTTAGACGCTAAATATAAAGAAAGGGGTGGCTGAAGACCTTTGGATAGTGTTATAAAATAAACATATATTCTTAGTGCTTATTTTCTGAGTGTATTGTTTTATGTATTTTAATAATGAAGGCTTGTAAAGCAGGCCACTTTTGACTCACAAACTAAGTGCTCAGCCAGACTGAAAAACAGTTAGTGTAGAGCTGTACAAGCATATAAATAAAAACAGGGATCAAGACAGAAAAAACAGGAACTAGTAACATATAAAAAGTTGTTTGTATCGAGGCTGTGTGTGACATGTAAAGTACCAAAATTTCATTTCATTTTTATTTATTTCACACTTGGTACTACAAACAAAATAACAGAATAAAAAAAATAAATATAACAAAAAATAACACCTATATGAGACACTTTTTTAGCTTCTAATGTTAGAGATTCTGCAACTGGCTTTGGGCTGTGCAGGGCTCTCTCTTCCGGAAGATGATTGAATAAAGAATTATAAATGTTTTGACCACTCTGAGTCGGGTTTTCTCTGTTCTATCATGGGGATCAAAGAACCAGGTTTAATAATAGTACTATAGGTAAATGTGTAGTAGTAATCACAGTACTGCGGTCTCCAAAGTGTCCATTTTCATACATTTCATACATTTCTAACAGATTTGTCCCAGTGATCAGTGTATATGTGAGAGGGTGCTATTATGATTACTTTTTATTCCATAAGTGGAGCTAGATTAATGCCTCACTCCTGAATTAAATCCAATGTATTATTGTAACAGGAACAATTACAGTTGAGAGAGCTTGCCACTCTGTGCCGTGTCCATATGTGACCAGGTGGGAATGCAACCATGTTAGCTTTCTCTTTGTCGTCTGTATGCTGTACACTGTGAACCGCTAACACTTCTTCTCTAATAATCAATATTTTTGTACCTCAGCAGTCAAACCTACTTAGTTTTCTCTTCTCTGTCTTAAATACTTTCCCTGACTTTTCCTGCTTGCTTTCCTGCCAGCCAGCTGCCAACTGGAGGCCAGAATTTTGAACATATACAACTGCTTTAAACAACACCTGCCTGGAGTCCAAGTCTTCCTTTGGGTCCAATTACCTGTTGTTAGTTGACCTAAAGTGTGGCAGTGTTCCAAAGCAGGCAGTAATTGTGGTATCTACATTGTATCCTTAGCTTCGCCAACTAGTAAGCTTGATAGCAGGGAGTAATTAGATTTAAGCCAGTAAGGGGATTAAAGCCAAATTACCTAATCCTATATATAACAATTTATCAAATACTCATTACAATAACACCGATTTCCTGCAAGAATAAACACAAAATACTGAAATATTTTAAATTGAAATAATAAATAGCATTGCATCTGCAATAACCATGAATTCAGCAGATGACTTACCTGACAGCCTGAAATATTGCTCCTCCTAATGCCACAAAAATGTACTATTTGATTTCTAGCAAATACACATCTGTAAAGGAAATGAGCATAAGCACACATAAGCTGGCGATATATATAATGGGCCAGCTGTTAATGCTGACATCTTGATTTGATTGAGACAGGATGCCTGACAAACTGCCAGATTCAGCTGAGTAGCTAATAATGATCAGTCAGATTTGCTCATGTGTTTGCTTTGCTGCAATTAATCAGAAGTATGTTGCGGTATTTGGAGAAGAATAAAGTCTGTGTTTAATAGAGAGCAGGAAAACGTTGAATCGCTTATACAAACATGAGGCCTGAGCAGAGGAGGGAAAAGTGCACGAGCAAGTGGAACAAATAGTATCATAAGCAATGTCTTATATCTTCGTGTGAATGTTTTTGAGTCTCTGACATTTTTGTGCAATTATCATTGGATTTTATCTACTTTGGTGCCTTTGCTCAAGTTTCCTAGCAGAATGTAAAGTGTCTATACTGAGGTGGATACATACACACTCATCACCACATACAGCACAAGTTCTCAATATGAGTGACTCCATTATAGCAAAAAAGGAAGTATTACAACCTATTAGTTTCCACTTTAGGGGGAAGGTAGGTAGAATGTAGCTGCTGTCTTTTGGAGGGGTTTCAGTGACTGTTGGTGAGGTTTAGGAAAGGATGAGCCCTTTCTGATATATTCCAATGCAAACGTCTGCCTGCAAAAATTCTCTACTTCATTTTTTTCTTCTGTTGTTACTATGGCGAAACTGAAGCTCTGAGACAATTTGGTGTCAGCTTCAGCTACTCAAGGACTTCCATTACAAGACTACCTTCCACATAGGGCTGTTCGATATAACGATATATACCGGATGACGATATAAAAATGTCTATCGTTTAATTTTACGCTATTTGTTTCGTGGTGTCGCAAAATAAACTGTTTACGGCAATATTTTTTCATCGTTTTGATGGTCACTGTAGTGGCTATATTAATTTCTTAAAGTTCTCTCTTTCTCTTATATTTAATATAACCACACTACAGACGGACAAGCGCCTGTTTTATGCGTACGGTAAACCATCGCGTGTCCGCTTGTTTATGTTCCACATAAACCTTTCACAATAAAGCTCAAGATCCTGTTGAGACTTTTCAAAATAAACTGAATCACGTGAAAGAGCAGATTATTTACGGATGAGAAGTAAAAAAGAGCCGCCAGGTGCTAAAAAATAAACCTTAGACTCAAACGTTAGAACAGGCTTTTCCCCGCAGCACGCCGTGTAATAAATACTCACAAAGAAAACGGCGGCCGTTACAACTTATGTCTAAAAATGTATCGTTTCATGCATCGGTTAAAACACTCGACTCCAGCTACACGACGCCCAGCTGGAAACACTTCACGCAAGTCGAGCTGCCCGAGATTCACAGAATTTACAGAAAATGTTACATTTTTGTGATTTATATCGTTATCGGACGATAGATGTCTTATATCGGGATATGAGATTTTGGTCATATCGCACAGCCCTACTTTCACACCAAAAACCTTAAGGGGGATACCCAGTGGCTTAAAATGTGATGCCAAGGGTTCCCTGGCCAAGCATAAATATGCAATGCGTTGGCTGTGAGATCGCCCTCCCTGATCCCCAAAAATCCACCCTATAACCCAGAATTTATGGAATCTACAGGAAACACCTTATTATGCTGGAGGAGCAGGTCTGTAAAGCAGTTGTTATTGCTGTTGTAATTCAAAAGTGTGCAAGAAAGTTAGCGTGCTATCCACATCCAAGGTGTTCGGAGAGACACAGCATCCCGAAGTAGTTCCTTCAGTCGGAGGAAAACAGCAATAACAAGTCTCAGATGAAAGCAGAGATTAAGGAAGGAGAGGCTGCAGCACAGGCTCTCTCTTCAGATAATTCAGCTCTAATCTATGCTCTGCAGGCGCGCAGTTTGCACCAAGAAGGTGAGCCAAGCACCTCTACAAAGATTTACTCGCAACACTCAGCCTGTGTTATCGTGCCAGCTGAAGCCCTGGACACACGGTAGCACACACAAACACAACATTACACAGATGACTTCAGGCCTGTCTCATAAAGTTCAATCACAGCGTTCTGATATTCTCCGCATTTGATCCAGAAAAAAAAGGTATTCCTTTGTGATTTTCTCTTTTTCGTAGCAAAACCAAGGAAATGATAATTAAACTCAACAAACTTCTTTCTTAGGGTTAGGACCATTTGCTTGATCAAAATAAATCAAACAGATGGCAGAAAATGAAAAACATGACTAATGAGCCTTAACATGCATTCTGAACACTTCTGAGTTATACACAACTGATTAGGAGCATTTGTTTAGAGAAGACAGAGTCTAAAGTGAAACAATACTTTTTATCTATTAAAGGTAGTGGCTTTTCATCTCTGGAAAAGTCCAGTTAAAACCTGAATTTTTACTAACTAGTAAGTGCGTATATTGACAAAATTTGACAAACATTTTGACTCTTTATGCAAATTAATAATGACAAATATTTAATATTTTTTCATTTAATCCAAATCATTTAGTCTTATATATGTAGCAGCGAACCCAAGCAGGATGTGTGTCCCTGTAAGTGTAGCAGGCCTGTGCACTGATGGATGTATTGTAGTGTATTGTGAAAAACTGCATGTATGTTGTTCCATAGAGGTATTACTTTATTCGAATTGATAAGGAAACTGCAGCCTACGTTCAAGTCGGTGGGGACAGAGTGTTTCTTGCTGAAAAGATTAATTCTTGGGTTGAATATCACTTTTTTTTTTTTAAATGACTTATATGCGCCTACACAGATGTTTTCATTTAGGCTGATTAAACCACTGGTCATGCAAAGCTACAAGTCAACAGAGCGTCATACCACACACTATGCACTATATTCTCTGGGCTGCACTTTGTTTCTGCAGGCACTAACCACAAGGGTGTTTCCAGGATTTTCTAAATGGAGTGGCACAGGGTTGACCAAAAATAAGGCAGCGGGTGTCTGCAGGAAATCACAATATCTGATCAGAAAATAATGTAGTAGAAAATTGGTATAGAAAACACAGGGTGCAATGCTTAGATTGAGTGACTGGCTCGGGTATATAGCAGATCAGGGGTGTCCAACTCCAGGCGTCAAGGGCTGGTGTCCTGCAGGTTTTAGATGTGTCCTTGATCAAGCACAGCTGATTTAAATGGGTAAATGACCTCCTCAACATGTCTCTAAATTCTCCAGAGGCCTGGTAATGAACTAATCGTTTGACTCAGGTGTGTTGACACAGGGTGATATCTAAAACCTGCAGGACACCGGCCCTCAAGGCCTGGAGTTGGACACCCCTGCAGTAGATGTATTAAAAAAATTTGTATTGTATTGAAAAACTAGTTTGTGAAGTGGATAAATGAGCATTTGGATCCTTAATTTAACTAAAAGTCATAATCCTACATAGTGAAAGTATCAAACGTAAGAGTACTGTGACACTTTTGTAATCATGTATATTATATTATATTATTGTATTGTGATTATTGACTCATTAATGTTCATATCACTTTAAAATCATCACTAGAGATGTTTTAATTACTTAGATAATACTAGTTAAATCAAACAAAAAAATACACAGTAATATATTAGTTTAAATCTGCAGAGTAAGAAACTACAGCTTTAAAATCTACTTTATCTTTTATTTCATTATATTTTATCTTGTAAAGCACTCTGAATCAATGTGATGTTTGAAAGGTGCTATATAAACCAACTTGCCTTGCCTATTTGTGGAGTACAATACAAGGTGTTTTCACTATAGTAGTAATAATAACGGTAATGGTTAATCCACCAGTATGAAATCATATTTGTAATGCTAATTCTTGTTGTTATCCATGATTTCGTTTGTTTTACAAAAAATCTGAAAAAAACAGCAAAGCCGTTGTAATAAGATGCCAAATTACAGTCATTTACTTGCATTCCTTGACAGAAAAATTGGTGGTGTGCACTGGAAAACACAAGTAGATCAGTCTGCATCTTTAAGTTGAAGCTGTTAAAAAAAGTGTGGAAAAAAGCTGTGGGATAAAAAGCATTCCTGTGATAGTAACTACATCACTACCACTTGAAATTTTTGAAGCTCTTTGTAGTTTCATTGCCTTGGTCCTAAAGGGACTGTGACTGAAGGAGAGTCCTAAAAATAGAACTGAATGCTGCACACTCAAATACCTGTAATAGCATGGGGTGTGGTGGTACTAACAAGCATAGTAATGATGTAGGTAATACCAGATGCAATAAAACCATGAATGCACGGTTCAAAGGAGAGTCTCATCAGGTTAATAATGAAATACACATGTATGTGGGTGGATGATGCACTTTTATTAATAAAACTGCAGCTCTTAAGTGCTGTTAGCTTGAGTCACTGCCCCCTAACACTCCTAACACTATCTGGAATAAATCACGTCAGACTATCCTCACTTATTTTCTATTAAGCAATAATAATATCACAAAATCGATAAAGTGATAAAAAGTGTGACTAAAGCTGCATTGAAATGAGGTTCAGGTTTTTAAACATACACTAATTCTGTGACTCGTTGCTACTTGGGCAGCTTGTTTCAAAGCCTTTCAACACCTTTAGTTTAAAGCACCCTGAGGATCTGAGGCTGCACGCTGGCTCAAAGAGAATTAAAAATATAGCTTTGGGCCATGTAATCATATTTTAAATGCAAGCGCTATCATCTTGAAATCGGTGCCGAACAGGTAACCAGTGAAAATGAAAAGATGCCCGTATTTCATCTTTGTTATTCTTAAGGACCTAGCGGGTTCATTTGGCAACATGATAGAGAAATGTTGCTGATGCCACTAAAGCACAGGACGGCAGTATGCAAATAAGAAAATAAGGAAGACACACACAAGAAGGATTTGCTTAAAAACAGCTTCCTTCATGTCATCAAAGTCATACGCTCTGGACCCATCTGTCATATCAGCACAATAAAGACTAAGATGTGCTTCAGTGTACGCCACTTATTTTTTAATCTATGACTTTATTACAGGATCATTGTCTTTTAAACAGCTAACCGAATCCATTTTGTTCAGCAAAGTTGTTTTTTTGTGTGTTTTTTTTAGAAGTTCCCCACAAGTCAGCATTTCCTTCACCATTTTTCCTACCAATTGGTTCTCTAAAAACCTCCAGCACATTCTTATGTTCCAACTCAGCAGGATAAGCTATAAAACTGCAGTTCATTTGTCTCCTCCGCAGATGGAGTATGTAGATGGCTACTGCCTCTTTCTGTGCTTTAGTGCTGTGGGCTGTGCTGTGGTATATGGTCGTGCTACTCAGCCTCCTTCTTCTCTGCACAGTTAGCCAGCTCTCAGCTGGCAAACTCCCCTTCAACTTTATTTTCCCCACACAGGAAAGAGGCATATGCCAAATGGACCATACACGGCGTGCTTGTGTGTGGGCGTGTGTGTGTATGTGTGTGTGTCCTTGATAAATGTTCTAGTCACTAAAAAGCTATTGAGATGTCTAGTTTGAAAGTTTATGTTTCAAACTATGATTTGTGATGAAATGGTGAAATAGTGAACAATAGACACCGGTGCAAACTCTTAAACAGTGTAACCATCTCCGTCACTGTCATGAGCAGATGTTCTAATGCCCCTGTGCAGAAGGCGCTGGGACTTTTGTCAGTTTAACTCCAGCACCGGGGCTGTTTGTGATAATCGCTGATAACGAGAATGTGCCATGAATTGTATCACCGTCACATTTAAGCTTCGGTGCACCAGAAAACCTGCCTAGACTCTGAGCTCATGCATTTCACACTGCCAGTTACTGTTCAGGGATGAAAATACTGATAATTTGCTTCACTATTTTGGTACAAATTGGAAATTTCCTGGAGAAATAGCCCAGAGAGCCAGTCATTCATGCAGTTATGGTTTCATGCTGACTCAGTGAACTACTGCCAAAGAGCAAGAGGGCATAAAAAACAAGAAAAGAAAAAGGTTTTGCCCGCGCACGTCACTCCAATTCTGTAGATGACTCGCCCTGCAGCCACGATTGAATCCACCTAAGGCACGTAGCTCATGCTGGCTGTCTGACTGCTTTGGCTTGTTAACTTGGGTGCAAAAATTAAAAGCAAGAGGTTCTGTGAGCATCACAAACAGAGGGCACAGGGGGGTCATAGCCTGTTGTTCTTTTTTTATCCAGGACTGTAATACGGAGTTTGGAGGTGAACTTCACAAAGTAAATTCTACTAAGCTACCTTTACCTTTCTGTTGAGGTTTGACTTGTGTGTATGTGTGTGTGTGTCTGTGTGCACATTGTCTTTAGTTTTAATGAGCAAATGTTTGCAGACTTTTATCTGTGCACAGCCTCACACAGCGACTAGCTTGTCTGCAGAGTCCCGTTCCAACCGACAGAGTTTAGCAAACTTGTTTTTTAGTCTACACAGTTGATGTCAGGCTCGTTTTAATAAAGTTCAGGATGGATCGCGATGGCAGGTAGTAAACACGACTCAGCTACTGGCCTGAGAAGCGTGCCTGGACATGGAAGTAAGAAAATAAAGAGAACGGGTGCCTTAAACTGAACCTCAGTATCTGCTCCTTTTGAAATGTGTTTTCCAGTCCACTGCACTGGAATGTTCTCTGGACAGGGTGTTTTAGGTGACTTGTACTGTGCTATTATAGGATGTGTTCGAGCACATGTCCTCCTTTTTCAAGCGGGCAGGCTTGATCACAGTCTGGCGAAACTGTGGCACGAGACAGGCATCGTGAAAAAAGCCAAATAAGGCAAACCGAATCATACAATAGAAACACTGAAAAGTCAGATTGTGAGCAAAAAGAAAAAGAGCAGTGGCACAAAATGTGAGGAGCAGGCCGAAGCGCTCTCGCAGCACAGAATGTTAAGCACGATGTATGCACACGCCAGGGAGGAAAGGGGGAGGGTGGGGGGGAAACCGTGCTCCGGCACAGTACAAGCCAACCGCTTCGAGCATGTCTGCGACCATACTAAACTATCGTTTTCTGTTGCTGAAGCCAAACGCTGACCTTTTAATAACACCACTCAGTTTGCAGTGGCACAGACCTCCCTGGAGAGGGATATTTACATTTTTATACCCGCGTGTCACATTTAGAGATGGATGTTTAGAGCCGCGTATTCACTGAATAAATCCTTCAGATGTCAACATACTCAAGGACAGGGATTCCCTGAAGTTATGAGCCATCCTTCTGAAGTGATGTTTACAGCTCTCTTGAGAAAAGCACCAGCTTTTTCCCTTTGCTCAATAGACTTGTAATTTAAACATAAAATCCAATCTGTACATTCTGAGGAGACATATTCATTATAGATGTGTTTGACTTTGAAAATATTTGCTTGGACTGGCAGCCGTTCAAAGGGACACTTTCAGCAAGCATCTTTGAGAGGCTGTCCTTCCTTTCAGGGATAGTTTTGCAGGTGATTCTAGATCAAGCTTACCTCAACAAACTGAAACCATGTGACTTCCAGTATTAACCCTTATGCTGCTTCATTCCAAAAAAATTATATTTATTTATATTAATGCCCAACATGTTGACTTTAAGTAATTTTCCATGTAAATTACTTGAAGCATTTGACTTTGACCTTAATGTTAGCGCCCATATTGAGTAATACATTAAGTAAAATGGCATATGAAAGCGTTTATGTTCTCAATACAACAATGTGACAATGATGCCAGAGCTCACACTGCATGGATATATCTTAAAATCTCAAGAATCCAAAGACTTCAACCAAATCTGCTCTAATTAAATGATTAAAGATAAAGGGTCTCACAAATTATGACGAAACGTCCGAATTTTAAAAGGAATAGATTAGTCATCAGGAGACATAAGTACCTTCTTTGTTTGAGCTCTATATAACATTATTGTTCAATGGAACATTATATGACTTCACAATGACACAAAAAGATTATTATGCAACATTATTTCCATCTTTACAATGGTGACATTTTCACAAATGACCTATAAAAACAATGCAGATATATAACAGCAAAGAAACCTTTTTAGTGTGTGCATATGGAACTATTAGAGGACGTGCATAAGCAGTCTCCATCTTCTAGATCCATAATCTAATAGAAAACATACAGAAACAAACAGGGAAACACAAAAGCTGCTCAATGTGAACTGAAATAATGAGCAAAACAGAACTCGTTAATAGTTACTCTAAATGCTCCGTGAGATGTGTCTCGTGCCCTCCTGGGAAACAGAACCAGAGTTGCCTTAGATATATTATGCACAGAGCTGTTTGTTCCTGAGTCCTTGTACCTTTTCAGATCTCTGGGTGCTGATGAGCTCGGATATGTGCCTGCAGTCAGAACATAATCCAGGTCAAATAACGAGACAGATAAAATGAATCACTGCTCAGGACCGAAAGGTGTTGGGGCAACTTTGATGACTTTTTATTTTCCTTTCACTACGACCCGCGAGGGCCCCAGTTGTCAGGATTTTGAGGACATTTGATTGACTGCTGATTAGAAGTGTTTTTATTGCAGAGGGCCAACTTCCTGTTACCTTAAATATACATATTTTCCCATTATGGTTGCATTCTGCAAGGCCATCTAACTGAAGAATGTGTTTACAACCTCGCGGGTGAGACGATCTTTGTTTAATTGTCAGTTTTCATTTTATGTAACTCGTGATTTATATTCTATGCTGAAACTGTTTATCTACAGTCCTTGTTATTTCTTATTAAATTATTACTTGTCTGCTCTTGAAAACTAAGGAGCAGCTTGTTTTTAAGCCTGCAGAAATGACACCATTTGCAGTGTTACTGGTCAGCCCTTCGGTATGAACGCCACGTCTGACCTTGACGTCACTGAGCAGTCTTTTTGTTGAATCACTTTAGGCATTACAGCCTCCGTAATGTAAGGTGTTTTACCTTGGTGTGGACAGGCGATGATGACATTCACACGCTTTATTGCACCATAAACAACTTCTACTTATAACAGGTCTCCCCAGAGGATGCTATGGTCCAAATTAGAATATAAAAGAGCTCAAATAGGATCTCAAAAACTTAATTTAAGTGACTTTAATAAAAGTGGTCACATTCAGGTGAGACACGGAGAGCAGCCAAAGCATGCTAAAAGATTTTCATAGCAACTGAAAACATGCCTGCACATCCAGCGATTGATTCAAAGGGTATATTTCTGCATTATGCTAAAAACTGATCAACCTATTTATTAAGACGTCTCATTATGTGTTTAATTTAATGATGATGGTCTTTATAGGTATGCTAATTAGACCAAGTCTCATCATGATTAAATATTCATTTCCTTGGAAATGGTGCAATCAGTTCTTTCCAGAGTGAATGGCATGCATTAAAGTTTCACATCTAGCTCAGCTCAAGCTGTGGAATACCACCATACCTATTTTAGCCTTTTCTTAAGGGAATAGAATGAGTAGCTGTTTTGCTCCTGTGAGCAGTCATTAAGTGATTGAGCCTTGAGAAACAAAGAGAAAACAGATTGTGTCACACACTTTCTGCTGTGATCGCACACACACACACACACACACACACACACACACACACACACACACACACACACACACACACACATTAAATTGCTAAAAGTTATATAGAGCGCACATAAAGCTACTTCTGGCTGCTCCTGGCACCACAACATGTAGCTCCACATGTTTAAACTTTTGTGGGATGAAGCTGTGGGATCTATCGCTTGATCGGCAAACGTGTAAACCACTACACTTTTCAAACAGGGAAAAGAGCAAAAACTCACATGGCTCTGTGAGACAGAGCCTTAGTATTCTGTTTATACTAAGGCTAGTTCACTAGCAAGAACACTAGCCATGTTTACACTGTGTATCGATTAGTTAAACACACAGATCGAATCAGTACCTCACCTTACAGTAGTATGTAAGCTTGCGAACATTTCATTTCAAATTCAGTTAATGAATTAATTTCACCAATTTGGCAGGCAAACTGCTCTTTTGATTACATCATCCCTCGATGTGTGTGGGAGATAAAGTGAGAACACAAGGAGAAGGAGGCTAGCTGACATAAGAGAAATCCTTGGTTCCATATCATCAGTCTTAAGTGATGTCAAACTGTGCCACGTGTAGAAATCTAGCATTTATACATCACACTGCTTGATGAAAGACTTCACTGTGGAGTACACTTGTGTTTCATCCCTTGAAGCTCCTCCAGAAGGCTTCTCTGTCCTCATCTCCTAAAAGCGCAGTTCAGGAAATGGGGGGGGGGAAGGAGCCATCGTTTGAAATGGGTACAGGAAAAAATAAGTTAGCATAATGAAATCCACCAAGTGAAACAAAGTGTTAGTCATTAATGATCCGATTTATTTATTTCTCAGCAGAAATAGCGTCTCGGGAGGACCAGAGTCACCAGTGCTGAAGGGATGGGAGAGGTAGCCAACCTGGATGTTTCCATTAAAGTGTCAAATAAAGCTTTGCAAAACTTGAATCAAGGCTTTTACTAGGGACAAGGAAACGTAGTTAAATGTTTTGCATTTAACTTCAGCCTTTCGGAACAGAATGTCCTGTTTGAAAAACATGCGATGTAGTTTTATTCTTTATTCTTCTTCAGTAAACGTCCTTTTAATGTTCATTTCTTCTGCCTGTAACCTATTATCGCCACTTTTGAGAAGGCTTGGATGTTTTTGGTATGAACACTCGTGCTTGGGTGGATTTGTTTATATGTGTGGGTGCTTATGGAGCAATAGGTGGACAACTGCCGACTGCATTCAAAAGCGATTAAAATAGTTTGCTATTTGTCACGATCAAGGTTTTTCATTTGGACTTTCGTGCATACCTTTGCAAATATTCACAGGGATATTGATATTTTCTTGATCTTTTCTGATCCTTTCTCAGCGGAAAATTGAATTCTACCAAACATATTTATTTAGTTCCCGGTTACATCACACCTGGTTGGCCAAAGCCCCCTACAAATATCCCGAATGCTGAATTCATTCTCAAGTGCCTCTGTATTTGAACCATTATGGGAACCACAATACACTTCTTAAAAGGAGATTCTGTACTCCGCAATGGTTGGATAGCCAGGGCAGAAGCCAAATGGACATAGAGCCAAATTGTCTGTGGTGCTCTGGAAAGAGAAAAAGGTGGTATTGTTGTTCACTCTCGCCTCCCCCAGCAGGGAGGCTTTGGGTTTGTTCCTGGTAGATGCGCTTGATGCTGTGCTTTTCTCTTCACACTCGGCTATGGTCGAGAGCTTAAATACAAACAGGAGGTTTTGCAGGAAAGAAAAACATGGCCTCTCTCCATCTTTAGCCACGGGCATTCACATAACTAAACCTTTTAAATGGATTTCTATAGCCACTTAGCTGTTCAAGAATTTTTACCAACTATGAATAAGATTTAATTGTTGTTGTTCTGCCAGCGCAAGTTTTTGAAGGAGCTGTGTTCATCTTATGATAACACTTACATTAATATTAATGTTAAACTGTATTTGAAATTCTCTTATATTCTGCTTTGATTTCTTTTTTGTCTCAAGTACTTGATACTTTGTGGTATTGTAGGCACACAGTAGAGCTATGCTGGATTTTGCAGCACATTTGGCAACACAAGGCAATTTAATTCCAGTTCAGTTTATTTTGCTTTGCCCATATTGAGGCTTCTTAACCACTTAAATCCTGCTTGTAATTAAAATAGCTCAGACTGGATGCCCCCTTATCTGGAGGTCTTTCTGGTCTGGAATTATTATAGAGTCTTTACCTTATGATAGTGGTTTCCAACCCCCGGGCCACGGACCGGTACTGGTCCGTGAGTCGTTTGGTACCGGGCCGCGAGAGTTGAGGCTCAGGTGTGAAATTTATGGTTTTCAAGCATTTTATCGTTAACTCGGTTTCCCTGGGTCTATTCACGTGTTGTAGTTGTGTGTCTTATTTTGAAAGAAATATTTACGTGTTACTATAGCGACCAAAGAGCATTAAGGGGCAGAGAGGAGAATGTTGTTGCCACATTTCAGGAGGACACTGCTAATAAAGTTACACAATTACACAGTGAATTCACGTTCATTATTATATTTACAAAATACCACAGTTTTTGTCTTGGTCGTATCATTTTATTTTGTTGTATTTATGTTGTTTTTTTTTATATTTAAACCTTAAAGGCTGTTCTGAGAAAATATTGTCTGACATTAAAAGGGTCCGTGGCACAAAAAAGGCTGGGTACCACTGCCTTACGATATAAAGCAACTTGAGGTGACTGCTGTTGTGATTTGGTGCTACATAAACAAAACTGAATTGAATTGAAAATGCCAGCTTACATGTTTGCAATGACAAAGAAAACATCCTAATATTGAACAAGTATAATGTTTGTCTTACCATCATCCTAGTTGGTGTTGGAAATCCTCGGTCACACAGTGTGGCTGCTGGCGGGTTGCTAGTTTTTTTTCCTTCTCTCTCATTTCTACTATTAGTTTAGTTTAGCTGTGTTTCACAGTTGGTTATTCCACATCACTTCCTGTTTTATTTTGGTACCATTTGTTGCCTATGCATTGTGTTTAATTTTACTTCCCTTGTCTTGTTATTCTGATTTAGCTTAGGTGTGTTTAGTTCCCCAGCTGTGTCTAATTTCCTGTTAGCCTGTTAGGGTGTGCGTCTGTATTAAAAGCTTCAGCTTCTTTTAGCTCTCTGTTGTGTTGTATTGTTTATTATCCACCATCCACTGTTGTTCTCACCCATGTGTTTTCACTGTCCTCATCCTTGCATGACACCATCAAAGTAAAAGCTTCGCCTTACCTTTGAAACCAGCATGTTTCAAAAGGTGCAACTTTTACTTTGAAAGTGCAAAGTCTCCATTTCTGGTCACACAGTTCATGGTTTCACTACTGCTTAACAATTAATTGTTGAGCTTTTGTAGACAACTTATCATCTTCCATGTCCCCGTGGCACCAATTTCACTTAGCAACAGCTAGCAACTACTCTGCAATTCGAGTAAATCAAATGCTGTGGGAATACACATTTTTCCCTGGTAACTGGTGGGTAACAGGGGATCGCTGACCAGTCTCTAGGCTTGCATATCTGGGCCCCATCTCAAGCATGCCAATATTTTACAAACAGAGATAGAAATTAAAAATCCGTTCATTGTCATATAAATGACATTGTCAATGTCATTTATATTGATACAATAAGTACAGTGGGGCAAAAAAGTATTTAGTCAGCCACCGATTGTGCAAGTTCCCCCACTTAAAATGATGACAGAGGTCAGTAATTTGCACCAG
>NW_024582574.1:887348-918212 GCF_018398535.1 Haplochromis burtoni
CACAATCGGTGGCTGACTAAATACTTTTTTGCCCCACTGTAGCCACATCAGAAAGAAAGAAATTTTAGCAGGCTGATGGGAGGAAAAGGGAAAGAATAAAAATAAATTACTGCCCCTTACATCACTGCTAGTCTCTTTTTGTGCCTGCACCCCATAAATGTGTTAAAACTTGCTACTGAGCACATGAGATTACATTAGCTTATCAGGTATTTGATCACAAACCACAAGGCGAAATAAAATTTTGGGGACATGAACATTTAACTATGGTTCTTTGGCAATCCATTCAGTAGTTGAGACATTTCCTCCCAAACCACAAAACCCACTCTGCTGGTGTTGCCAGAAACTGGAAGATCATCATAATAAAATGTCCATCCTTAAAGAATCACCAGTCTGTATAAAACTGATCATCAGGCTCACTAAAACTATTTTAATTCAAAAACTGTAAAATATATTCATATATGTTGTTCCATATAGACATCAAAGGGTGTTACAATCACATCCTGCACATCCCACACAAAACTGGAGAGGCAGGTCCGGCCGTGACAGTTCTTTAAGCAGTGATCCATGATAGGCATGTAATGGTTTGCAGGTTGAGAGAGAAAGGGGGACCTTCTGGGCGCTCTGTGACCTGAACACGTCTTTCTGATAAACCGTCATGGGGCACTGCTGAAAAATTCGACACAGGTGAGGGATGCTGGTGAGATGGTCTCGCTATTATCATCCATCACCAACAAGCTGTTTTGCAGTATGTATTTGTTTGACACCCATGAATTTATTCTCTGTGGATGAAAACATACACTAGTCTGTTCCACAGATATTGTGTTACAATCTCACTCGCTGTAATAACAATCATAAATGAGCCATTTCAGAAAATATAGTAAGCTTGTAGCCATATACTGTGTTCTTATAAAAACCAGCAATAACACTTGGAAATGTGTTGAGATCGAGTAAGATCAGAAAGTAATGAGCAGAAGGAAAGAAGAGGAAAAACAACCAAACTAAATGTACTCGTGTGACATTTAAACACAATTTGTGATTACATAATAAAACATAACAAGATCACCAAACTATGATGGTGTATTTCCAAAAGCACTTTAAACTGAAAGTCCCTCTGATACCAGACAGCCACCGTGAGCAGTTACTTTGCAGAAAATCTTAGGAGATATTATGTTGTAAATAACTCAAGAGAAGAAAAACTGATTAAACCTGAAAATTTGCACACCTGAAGCAAAAATATCATCAAATGTCACAATGTCGCATCAAACAACAGTCTCTGTCTTTGAGGATGTTTTGCTTAAATTTTTCATGATGATTATTTGTGTATTAAAAAATGATTAACCATTAAAGACACACCTTTCTTTAGCTTTTTTGATTCAATATTTGCCTTGAAGCAGATGGTGTATTTTACTCATCCCATAATGTTTTCCTAAATCAAACTAAACAGTTCTGGTTCCTCAAACTATTAAGACTAAAATGAAAAATATTGCTATTATCTCCTCATCCAGCAAGATACATTTGTAGAGCGCTACCCTGAAAAATCACGATGAAATGTGGCACATACATAAAATACTTTAATACGTCCTCCACTAATGCAAACATTAGAATTTGGAATTCTGGGAGAAATTACAGTGGGATTGTTGCCACGTGCGGATTTGCAGTTACTCACTGTCGATGGGAGAAACAAGTTGTAGATAAATTGCTCGTTTGTGTAGAGCGAAAACACGTGTGCCTAATAAAGTGTCAGACATTGTCTAATACATGTGTGTTTCTGTTAATCAGACTGTAAGTTCATAATGAGAAAGAGAACGAGAGCATGGTGAAAAAAGTGTGCCAAGCTGGATTAGATGATAAGAAACAGAGACTGTGGTTGAACTCACAACCTTCAGCTTCTGAAAGATTTAAGGAGCATGAATGAACCAAAGCCAAACAGCAACATATTAAAAACCCAAGCTTCCATGTCCCACATGAGCCAGTGGTCACTGTGCCACAGAGGGCGGCAGCTACACGATAGTGAGACACAGGCCAACCAATCCACAAATGATAGTTTCATTTAAATATCATTTGTGGATTAGTTGGCCTGTGGTTGGGAGTTGTGACGTGAGAAAACAGCCCTCTGTCATGTCTGTGAGAGAAGCACTGCACCATGAAATAGTTTGTTACTGTAGAGTGAACGAACATGTACCTAAAAAAGTGGCACAGTGTCCTTTTGCTGTCAGCAACATTACTGTAGTCATTCCATACAGAATACAGCTCTATGCTGCTTGATCGTGAGAAGCATCCCATGCAGGAAGAAATGAGCAGAGACTTTAAACTACACCGCTGAAGCAGAGGTGAGGGACAACTGTCTCTCCATTCAAAGTCAGTGTCACGCTATCAACAGAACAAGTGGGATATTTCAGAAACTGTACAAAATTTCAAAAACACATTTCAAACATAGCGGTTTTGATTTCCATGAATCGGACGCTCTCATGACTCAGCGAGTGACACAACTGACAGCCCCAGCCAATCGACAGCATGCAGTCTGGCAACATCAAGTTTTAGTGCTCGCTCAGATCGCTTTGGAACCACGCCCAAGCAGGTACTATTTTAGCACCCAGTACCAGGTACTATTGACCTAATGGAAAACCCTGAAAACAGTGTAGGACCCTCGTGAATCGATCCGAGCAGGTACTGGTAATGGAAACTGGCCTTAACATGTCAAAATGGCCCCTGACAATAACATACACTGGTCTAACTGATTTGCATTTAAGTCATTTTGTGCATTTTTTCCTCATGTATCTCCCACTTTGCTTTCAATTTAAGAAATGTTAGTGGTGGTGTTTTATGGCATACAAACAGAAAAAGGCACAGATAAAAATCAGGCACAAGGGGTGAAATCTGTGTTCTGTGTTGTTCCCCAGAGCAGAACTGCTTATCTCATGCACCGAGTAACTACATAACTCTAGTGTAAAACTAATGAGACATCAAGCTAAGTCACTTTGGCTATTTTTGCAAGGTCAGAGCAACAGAGCCAATACTGAGGGGGGCCATACCTAGACGTAAGTGCAGGGATTGAGGCTGCTCAAAAAGCAAACATAACTGCTACTCTTCACTGATTGATGAATCGCTGTCATCTATCCATCCATGTAATAATGGTGATTATAGTTATTCCGGTCTGGATGTTGCTGTGTGGCTGTCTGTTGACGTACAGCGATTTTGAGATGTACTTAAAAGCTATATATTATAATTATGGCCTTGTATTGCTGTGTATCCTAAGTAAGCTAATTAGCTTTAGGCCAAAAAAAAGCTGGGACATGCCCAGGGCATATTCCAGTGATGACGTGCATTACTTATGTTTCATAATGTCTCCTGTCCTTGTACATGGACACAAAAACAGCACTCCAAAGGTCTGCCAGCCAGGATAACATGATGAATATTACATGGCTTGTTTGGAGAAGCCTTTTAGGAGTTAATTGTTCCAGGAAAAACGAATATGTCTGCTTAAATCTGAGGCTTCCAATGTCTTTTAGGATATTCAGAGCACGCACAAGCCCTTTGCTATTGTATTAATAATTATCTTACTTCACAGAGTTCTTACTGTCTCAGTTTGCTGTGCAACAATGTTGACTTACTATCTCTTAAACAAAGCAAACATTAATTTTACTCTGTAAAGCTGGGGACATGTATGCTGCGGCTGATAAGTAAGCATTAATAAACAATTTTTTTTTGCTTTTTTTAAGTAACTGTTGAAGCGTACGAGCCGGGGTAACTACTTTAAATGAAAATATGTAACTAACGAGGGCTGGTGTTCATGATTTTATGAAGTGACAGTTAATGTGGATCCAAGAGAGTCCAACAAACTTACATAAAACAAGCCAACAACAGAAAGCAACCGACACAGAAAATGGAACAAATTTTTAACAGTTCAGAAGATGGCCCACTTTAACTGCAATATTTCCTCCCCAGAAGGAACATTAGATTTGTTGATATTTTATTAAACCTGACACCTCTGCAGTATTGTTACAGAGATGTACTATTTCTCCATGAAGGGTTCTCTGGGTATCAAGCATAAAAACAAACTGGAGTTGATGTGAGTCATCTGTGTTAAGTGCAATACAAATTTCTCAGAAAATGACCCACATGGGTATAAAAGAGTGGGACTGCTGCACCATGTTGGCCTACTCTTACCTCCCCTACAGAGCTCCCACTCACCAGCACTACACTTTGGGGGTCATAACACACAGGTCTTGGTGTGAGATTAACAGATGCACTACATTTCAGGGTACCTACCACAATGGTGCTTACATGGAGATGATGTACAGCTTGCAATCACCAGTTTGTTTTAAATTATTCTCATTCTGTGAACATGGATAGTAAGGACAGCTTTAAATGCACAGATCTGACACTACTCTAAAGCTTTCATTACTTCTGCTTATTAAGTAATGCTGCAATCTGGAAACTGTAATGTAGATACATTTTTTAAAAAGGGAGTGGTTTCTTCCGACGGTGTGATTTAGCCCTACAAATATAGTGATACGGGGACATGAAAAAAGAAAGTTCAATTTTTGTAGTTTTTTGTGGAAAAAAACATTAAATTTGATTTACAGTAAGGACTTTGAAATATTTGTACATATTGCTCATATAAGGTGCATTATTATTGTTGCTGAGGATTCAACTGAGCTGGTAATAATAATCTCTAAAGTAGTTACTGTATTGGGCAAAGTTCTAGAGGCACTACTTGTTTCATTAGGAAAATGAGAAACAAATGCAGAGATTTATTGAAGCATGTGCAAAACTACATGAAAATATAGTGTATAAGACAGAAACAGAGTTTGAACAATTCCACCAAGCTTTAAGGTCAATATACTTACATTCAAAGGTCGTCTTTGGATGTTTGCTGCCTTTAGTTTCATTCTTTATTAAAATTATCCCACACTGCGTCAGTAATGTGGAGGTTAAAGCTCTGGGGAGGCCAATCCATAACGGATAGTGTTTTATTGTGTGTTTTTCTAGCCAGGTATACTTTTCCTGCATTGCCAGTGTGCTTGGGTTCATTATCATGATGATAAGAGAGAGATAAGTTTTCTACTAATAGTTTTTGGCAATCACCTTATTGGGGAGAATATGCTATTTTATGCCTGATAAACATGTGATCTTTGGCATTTTTCATGATTTCAACTTAAGAAATTAGAACAAATGCTTTTGCATCAGCCTGCTAGTAACAAATTGCCTAAAGATACAGTTTAAAATTTGATTTGCCAAGTTGCATAGGTTTTCTGAAGTTGTTTGTTATGTGTAGACACAGCACTGAAATGACAACATTTTTGGCTCCTGAGAAACAAAATATGAATAAACACATCTCAGTAGCCTTTGGCGACTGTATTTTCAAATACATAAGAGAATCATCGGTGTTAGTAATCACTACTTTTGTGTCCCGGGCAATAAAAATGGTGCTTATTTAATTATGTCTCTTATTCATAGTGGGAGGTTTTCTTACTATTAAACAGCCTTCTTGCAAATATAATACCTTTCATGTATTTAGATTTTATTTATAGGGAATTCTTGGGTGAATTTTGATAACCCCTCCACTGCAGAACGCAGCCAAAAATGCATTCTTTTTGCAGTCACCTCCAGGTTAATTACACATTGAGAAGAAGCCATCTCCCCTGACTGCCACTCTCTGTACATTCTCCTGCCAAAAGCAGCTGCAGGTGGGCCAACCAATGAACAGAAACAAATCCGGCCTTTGTAGGTTACATTAATTGCATCCCACTCGAACACAACATACAAACACCAGGTGCTGCAACCAGATGGATTTGTGAATGCCGTCTCACAACCCTGGCTTCACACTAAAATTCAAAAGTGCCCTCAGTCATAATCATTTGCCACTCTCTTTTTATCATGATGAATTTTCGGTTGGCCGGACACCAAGCGATTATGCTATGGTGTGGCTACTGCAGAAACAAAGGCAATTACGGCCCTATTCGGTGCTGTGGCATGCATTTGCACTCATTTGATTTTCGCTAATTATGCTTTTATAAAAAAGTTTTGTGAAGTTGTACTGCGAAATGTTTTGTTCTTTTTTTTTCTTTATCTGGAAATCTACTGAACCTTGTCTGCCTCCTGTGTGTTCGACCTCCGGGTCATGTCTCATTTTTGATGTGATGCCCCCCACACTCCCATGAGCACCTCTGCTGTAAATCTTGTGCTTGGGGGGGGAGGGGTCACCATACCAGAACAGGCAGGTCTGCGGGCAGTAAGAGAGGCGTGCATGAAAAGAACTCACCGTGGAAGGTTTCTATCACTACACTGTCAGCTCTTATCGTTTCTCCCTTTGATGAGAGGAGAGTGGGGGGAGATAATGTCTGAAGGTCAGCTTTCAGCAGAGAGCGGGAGCCTGATAAGGACTGAGAGTATACGAGGTAATAGGAACCCTCCAGTACTGACTGAAAACCAATAGTCTACCCGTGTCACTCAAAGAGAAACAGAACGGCTTTTTGAAAACGCCACTAAAGAAACCTGATGTTATGATATATTTCTTAATAAGACATCGAGCGGGTCAGTGTTCATGACTCTACCATATTTCACCAGAAAATATCTTGATGATCCTCAAGACTTTTGGGAAAATACCCTGTGGACCGACAAGACAAAAGTTAAACTTTTTGCAAGGTGTGTGTCCCATCACATCTCGCATAAAAGTAACACAGCATTTCATACCAAGGAACAACATACCAACAGTGCATATGATGGATGTCCAGCCATCTGTTTGTGACCTCAGGCTGAAGCGCACTTGGGTTCTGCAGCAGGTCAATGATCCAAAACACACCAACAAGTCCACCTTTACATTTTGTCCGAGTGGCCTTGTCAAAGTCCTGACCTGAATCTGATAGAGATGCTGTGGCATTACCTTAAAAAGGTGATTCATACTTGAAAATCCTCCAACCCTGCAACATTCCTCCACAGCACATGATCTATCGTGGTACAGTACCAAGCTCAGCTTGTTATAGCCCAGCAGTCTACAAACAGTCCAACTTTTCCACCTCTCTTAGTTTCTCTGTTTTATAAGGTAAATTTGGCCAAATGACAAATCAATCCATGCAGAGGTTTTTACTTATGTCTCTTGCAATAAAACAAGCTTCTTTATTACTTATTATTAATCTCTAGCTCTCTTCCACATTATGTCTTTTGTCCTGTCTTCCTCCCCTCACCCCAACTGATCATGACAGATGGCCGCCCCTCCCTTAGCCTGGTTCTGCTGGAGGTTTCTTCCTGTTAAATGGGAGTTTTTCCTTGCCACTGTCGCCAAAGTGCTTGTCATATAATTGTTGGGTTTTCTGTGTATGTATTATTGTAGGGTCTACCTTACAATAAAAGCACTTTGAGGTGACTGTTGTTGTGATTTGGAACTATATAAATAAAACAGATTTGCTTTTGATAGCTTTTCATTCCTTCCTTCCAAATGTATATTTCAGCCCACAAGTAGCCCCTAAAACCTGAATGGTGCCTGTTCAAGGTGATGATGGATGAAAAGTGAGATACAGCTTGGAAGGGTTTCCAGTCCATCACAGGGCTGCCAAAAAGCCAAACGTTAACTCTCACATTCATATCACATGCTGCTGTGATTCAGATTTTGTCATTTTGCTTCTGTACAGCATCACAGTGGATTTTAAATCAAATTATCAAGATGTGATTGAAATGCAGGCGTTCAGAGTTAATTCAAGGGATATGAGAAAACTTGAGGAACAACCCCCACTGTTTTATACATATTCCCCCATTCCCCTCCCCCCCCCCCTCAGAGGTTCACAAGTAATTGGACAATTGACTGACAAACAGTTTCATAACCAGGTGTTCCTTCATTATTTCATGAGAGATTAAACAGATAAAAGCCTTAGACTTCAAGTGCTGAACATTTGGTAGCTTTTCACTAAAACTCTTAATATGAGGTTCAAAGAGATCTTGATGTAAGTGAAGGAAAACCAAAGCAAAGACTTTTGGAGTGCCCGAATCAACAATCAGGTACATGCACTGGCAGCTCAGGAACACCAAAAATCCCAAAAGACAACAATTTTGATAAGCTAGCCATATTACTGTCAAAGTCTATGACTAACACGCATCTTTATGAATAGAACAAGGTGCATACCACTGGTTACAAGCAAGAACAAGAAGACCACATTAAAATTTGCCAGGAGATATCTGAAACAGCCTGCGCAGTTCTGGAAACAGATGAAACCAAGATTAACTTGTATTAACTTGTACCAGAACGATGAGAGGAGAAAAGCATGCAGAAGCAGAGAAACAACTCATGATCCAAAGCATACCACATTATATTTCAAACATGGTGGAGGCAACGTTATGATGCAGGCATGTACAGCTGCCAGTGGAACCAGGTCACTAGTGCTTATTGATGATGTGTCTGCTGATAGAAGTAGCAGGAAGAATTCTGAAGTATACTGGGTAAATGCTGCATAACGATTGGACAGTGCAAATGGATAATGACACAAAAGTATGCATATAAATGTTATTTATACAGCACATTTAAAACCAAAGTGTTTTACTTTGGAAAATAAACAAGATAAAACATAGTTCCTAATATTCCAAAATTCCACAATATACTGCAAAAACAGCCCAAGAGTTTCTCAGGGAAAAGAAATGTAATATTGTTCAATAACCAAGCCAATCGCCTGACCTCAACTCGATAGAGCAGCTTTTTAATTACTGAAGAAAACATTGAGTGTACAAAGACATACAAACAAGAAGAAACTGAAAGTGGCTGCAGTAAAAACCGAGCAGAGCACCTCAAGAAATTTATTCTGAATCCCATGAGTTCTAGACTTCGGACAGCCATTGAATACACAGGACTTTCATCCAAGTGTTAGAAGCAACTCATGTTTCAACTTACATTTCCAGTTATGCCCCTTTTTCTAATTACTTTTAGCCCTCTGAAAATGGGGGAATATATTTCAAAATATGCGTAATTCCTAAACAGGTAATGCAATACATTTATTAAAGCCCTTGATTTAGAACCAAAAGTCTGCACTTCAATCACCTCTTGATTGCTTAATTTACTCCACTGTGGTGCTGCACAGAGAAAAAACGCCAAAAAGGTTTATCGTTAGGTTTAGTTTTAAGTTAGTCACGAATCGATTTTTTCTGTTAATACCCACAGAAAACATTTTTGTATCATCCTACGCCTTTGTCACTGTCAATAGTTAGGATGGACGATACCGTTACAGGTGCAGTGTATTGTTGAATAAGTAATTAAATTCCTCTCTTCTTTAAAACACGTACAGCCTACACATAATGACAAATCCACCGGAACCAATGGGTCGTTTGAAAGAAAATAAGCCACTTATTCTCTAGTTATTGTATCCATATTCAAAGATGTGGGCTGTTCTCCAGTGATAACAGATATTGGTGGAATAATATTATCTCTCCCCTTTGTATTTGAATTTAAATGTATTTGAATCACAATGGAAAGTATGAAATCCTGTTTCCAAAAGATATAAAGTGCATTTCAGAACATTCAGATTTATGTTTGTTAGCTTCATCTAATTTATGCACGTATTTCAGTGAATGATTGAACTTTTTTAAATGGTTGGCTTCAATTCGTCTGTCACTCACTTTTTGTATTTTCAGTAACACATTTTTTTATCAGTCATGTCTTTTTTTTTTCCTTTTACAGTGCCTCAAATTCTTTCAAGCCAAACAATTGTGAATTTAATTAAGTTCTTGTTATCATACTGCTTTTAATGTTGTCTTTGAGGTTTTGCACTATTTGTATTGGAGGAATAGCCTGCTGCGAAAGCTGATGATCACTAGGCTAAGCTTGCATAGCGTTAAACTTACCCATCAAAGCCTACTCACTGTAAAAAAATGGGCTCTAGGATCACTTTTAAAGCATAACAACAACTTTCTAAGAGAATCAAGCGTTAGTGTTAAGTGTATGGAGGGATATTGCATCTATAGGACAACAAAATAAATACATTGTATATTTAAAAGAAAGGTTTAGTGCACTTTCTGTTGAACTGTTTGCATTGCAGTACTTGGAAGTTCCTGGTCTCAACTCAGAATCGAGTTCAATCCAGTTCCGTCGTTCAGATCCATCCATTATCAGTGTTGACTGGTTGCTGTCCTGAACTGAGCTGCATGAGTACGAGAACAAAGGGGAAATGTTACATGCAAAATGGTGTACAGAAGTAAACAAACAGGTAGTCATTGCTTATGTGCAGAGATAATAATGAGTATAAGGATAAGGTATAAGAAAGCCAGCCTATTCATTTATGGTCTTTTGGGAAGGAATGGCGGCTTCATATGGACGTGTGTATGGATGCAGAACAGGAGCTGTGACATAGATTGAATCCAAAATTTCAGGATGTCAAGGGCTATTTTTAGTCGCAGCTGCCAACATCACAATTCTTGTGATAAGGCACGTGAGTGACATTGACTTGACCATTCAGACTGAGGTAGCATTGCAAAAAACAAGACCTGAAGTCTTGTCTTTAAAAAAGAAAAAATCTGGGACTGTTTCACCTAGCACCATTTATGTGACTGCATCTAACACAGTCTTCAGTAAATGCATTAAATAACTTCACTCGTTTTTTAATTTGTTTTCTGCTGTAAATGTTCTAAGCCTCTCTACAAAAAAGTGAATGTGGACGAGAGAAAAAGAAGCTGTCTGGAAGGGGATGTCAGCCAAATCTGCTGTAATAAAAGTCTAAACCACACAGACTGTATCTGCAAACCATTGTTCAAAAGAACACAAGACGCAATATGTAATTTCTTAACACTTACATCACTTAATCAGCTTTCAGCAAATACCGTCAAACCTTTATAGCCACTTATAAATAAAAAATACTGTTAAGTGTGAGAGATGGTGTAAAAAAAAAACTAGTTAGAAATTGCTATCTATCTACAGTTCTGGTCAAAGGTTTTCATCCACTCATCGTGGGCACAAATGTAATGGTAATTTTTGAGATTTTAATTTTAATTTCCAGGGTGGAATTAAATGTCTCTTAGCAAGTTGCATCTCATGCTTTTGGTAGCCATCAAGTGTCTGGCATTATTCTGGCTGGATTTTTCAATGCTTATGCACAACTGGTAGAGTTCATTTTAAATTTGCTAGTTTTCTGCCATGAACCTAGCTTTTAAACATATTCATTAAAATCCCTAAATTACCATTACGTTCATTCCATCATGACTGTATGAAAATTTCTGACCATAACTGTATCTCTGCACCAAAACTCTTCTAACAACTTTTGGCCTTCAGTCAAAGAGAATTAGAAAATATCAGCCAAACTACCAAGAGTATATTTTGTATATACAGTAGCGCTTTCTATTTTTTTAGGTGTCTACGTGCATGAACTATCTAATGAAGATCAAATATATCAAGCAGTGTTAAACGCAATCCTGAATTTGTGAGTGGGTACGAGGGAGTGTGGTGAACAATTCTTTTGGGTTCTGTTTTCTTATTGTTGTTTTTTAGGTATTGTTTTTGTTGGCTTGTTTGTTTGCTTATGATACAGTATAACAAGACACATCACTTATTATGTAAAATGTTTGTGTGGTCGCCAGCTAAGTTGGTTGAATTAAACCCAGTCACCTTTAGCTGCTGCTTGTTTGCGGTCTTTGTGCATTCAGTGTTAAATTCAATAACAAAAAATCATGCTGTGTTGAGTTGAGATCAGGTGACTGGTTTAGTTATTGAAGATTATCCCATTTCTTTTCCTTGAGAAACTCTTGGGTTGCTTTTGCAGTATGATTTGGGTCAGTATTCATTTGTGCTGTGAAGCACCATCAGATCAGTTTTGCAGCACTGAATTTGAGGAGGGAGAATTCATCCTGCTGCTTCTATCAGACATCATATCATCAATAAACTATGGTGACCTTATTCCTCTGATAGTCATACATGCTATAACATTGCCTCCACCATGTTTGACTGATAATGTGGTATGCTTGGGATCATTGTTCACCAAGAAGATGTGCCAACATAACATATGATTGACTTAAACCTTTAAAGATCAGCCCCCAAAATTCAGAATGTGTATGTGTATGCTTCTGTGTAGGTGTGGGGTTTAAATCCTGTATGTGGACATATTTTATTCCACCCAAATAAAGTCCATACTGATGCTGCTACATGTGTTCCAGCTGTGGACAACAAAAGTGATTGCCTGCGAAGGTTACATTTAACCAACACTAAAACTTCAAAGAAAAAAGGCAGGCAGGAAACAAGCAGCTATCTGTGAGGCAGTCAGCGCAATGAGTTTCTAACTATGTAGCCAGCTTTTTTATGAGCTGGAGTGAAAAATAGAGTAGGAAGAGGGAGGTAAAAAGCACCAGCACTTGGACAGACTGAAGGAAATAAATGAGAAAGTAGAGCAAAGAACGAAGGTACACACGAAGAAGAGAACCCGATAATGCCTTATCTCACTGCAGTCAAGGGTACTTTGACCACGAAAACACATACACTGCAAATAATCCCAGCTGGTGACTTTTAAAGTTTCAGTTCTTATCCATGAAACTTTATTTTACAGTCTATGTTATTTACATAGACATTCTTGAAACTGACCTTGCAGTTTTGGCTGTGAGCTCTGTGATGAAATTGGAATTGATTTTATTGATCTGCGGTCCATATGCATCTTGGTTTCACTCTGTTGGAGTTACTATGGACTGCGTTGCAGTTTCTGATTCAGACTGCAGAGCATTTTGCAGGTAATGATCATAATATAGATCTACTGATGAGCATGGGGCTTACAGTAAATGGCCTGTATTTGTATAGCGCTTTACTAGTCCCTAAGAACCCCAAAGTGCTTTACAAAACCAGTCATCCACCCATTCACACACTGGTGATGAGCCACAGCGGGGCGCACTGACAGAGGCGAGGCTGCCGGACACTGGCTCCACCGGGCCCTCTGACCACCATCAGTGGTCCCCAAGGACACAACGACAGAGACTGTCCAAGCCAGGGCTCAAACCAGCGACCTTCCAATTACAAGCCGAACTCCCAACTTTTGAGCCACGATCGCCCCAGTAATTGAAGACATTACCCTTTCAGTGGTTTAATATGCTGTGCAACAAAAATCTTGTTCCCCTTTTTATAAGGCGATGCTTGTAATGTGATGTGGCTTGTGCAGCAACGTTAGTCTAACAGAGAAACTTTGAAGACATTTTAGCTTGTATCCATATGTGTTATTACATAGGAGAAGCATGTTCATCATTCTCCTCGCTATTAAAAAACGCACTATTTGATCATCAGCAAGACTGACCATCTCTTCTACTTTTCTTAAAGCCTTCACCTCTTCTAAAAACAGAAGTTTCCCCAGTTTGCTGGTCTGGAGCATTCAGGTGTGTGTTAGTTAACACAACTCTACAATCTTCCCAAGAGTGGAAGCCCCAGCAAATTCATCCCAAGGTCACGCCATGCAAAGCTCAAAGAAAGCATAAAACTGCAAGAGGAACAAACTCTAAGTGCCTCAGTTCAGTCCAGATAATACTTTCCATGTTCGTGAGTTCGCTAGAGTCCATTCTGGTATCCTCAGGTGGGAGTGATGTAAATTTTGAATTTATCTTAGTCTAACAGGAATGTCTACTTAGCCGCCAGGTCTCCAGCTGTCTATGTCTATGTCTGCAATAGAGTATAATCTAGGCCCAGCATGTATGCGATATAGTTTTAAAAAGGCTGAATGAGTATGGCTGGTTTGGAGAAGTTGCCAGAAGACACGCAGCAACACAGCATAGATTTGCAAAGTTGCAACGTAAAAGTAAACCACAAGACTTCTTTTAGACATTCAAGACCAAACTGGAGATGTTGGCCGTAATGCACTGCACTAAATTCGGTCAAAACAAAACACAGAATATCAGCACAAACACCTCAAACCAACTGTTAACCACAGTGGTGGAGAAGTGATGATTTGGGCTTGTTTTACAGCCACAGGACCTGGCTACCTTGTAGTCATTAAGTCAAATAGGAAATCTTCTGCATATAGAAGCATTTTACAATCAAATGTCAGTTTATCTGTCCAATAGCTAAAGTTTAGCTGATACAGGGCCTTGCAACTGGACAATGACTCCAAGCACAGCAGCAGACCTACAGCAGAATGATTGAAAAAGAAGAAAATCAAGGTGCTGCAACAGCCCAGTCAAAGTCCAAGCCTAACTGACTGAAATGATGTGAAGGAACTTTAAGAGAGCTGTGCATAAAGGAATGCCTAGAAACCTCAATGAACTGAAGCAATGTTGTAAAGAAGAGAGGAACAAAATTCCTCCACAACAATGTGAGAGACTGTAAAAGTCACAAAGAAAACAATTACTTCAAGTTATTGCCCCTAAAGGTGGTTCTACAAGTCACTGAATCATGGGACGTACTTAGCTTTTCACAGGACTGCACAGAGTCCGTCTTTTTTCACATGAACGTGAGTTAAGGAGACATATGTATGAATGAAGGAATCACAATTTATTGTTCTCTTCACAGACCATCTATCCATCTTTAATGAGACTTAAATGAATCAGCTGTAATGAAGATCCCACTTTACTGAAGAGCCATTCTTCATCTACTTCTGTACTCCTTGAATTTAAATGAATTTACGGCCCAATATTCAGCCCAGCTAGTCTTGTACATTATTGAGGAAAACTGAGGGGGGGAATGAATGAAAAAAAGAACAAAATTTTACTCCCTAATTAAAGTCTGGTTTGTTCTGAAATCTGAGTGTTATCTATTATTAATTTTCAAAAGATCTGTAGGATTTTTATACAGTATTTTAACTGCATGTCACAGAAGAGCTTCTAAAAATAGATTTTTATTTTTTATATACATTAAAGTGAATATTTCTCATATTACCATAGCCCTCATGCCTGACTAGGTCTTTGCTTTGGTGCCCAGGAATGCTTCACAAATCAGTTGAATCTGTCTGTTCATCTGCCTGTATGCCCCTACCCAAACCGTTTGCATGTCCTCACACCCACACACTCACTTTTTTTCCATCAGCTATGAGATACCAAGATCACATATAAGAGGCTCTCTGCGCCCCCTCATCCCTAATAACAGCTTGCTCTGTCTCCACTTGATTCGAGTAGTCAGTGGCTGGCAGCGAGGATATTTTCTCTCAGACTGGGCTCGTGCCAGAGAATCTTTGCGGTGGGTATACCAGGCAGCCCATTAGGTCACATATTTATTACTTATGACAGACCATGAAGAGAAGAGAGACAGAAAGAGATGAAATACTTAAAAGTTCAAATTTCAAAAGTTCAAACACAGTAAAAAAGGGGAAAAAACCTCAAGCGTGCTGCATCTCTTCCCGGATAAACATTTCTGCTTTCTTACCAGGATGATCTGCGTGCGATTCAGCGACATCAAACCCAGTAAGATCAGTACAGGTCACGGCAAAGTTCTGCATCAAATGACATTT
Organism: Haplochromis burtoni; assembly: GCF_018398535.1. Taxonomy (NCBI): domain Eukaryota; kingdom Metazoa; phylum Chordata; class Actinopteri; order Cichliformes; family Cichlidae; genus Haplochromis; species Haplochromis burtoni. Next base: position 902,729 of record NW_024582574.1, read on the forward strand.
ATGTTCCACATTGCACATTTTGCGCGCAGACACTCGCTTATTTATACATCCTGCGACACGCAGAGCAACATTAGCTTTTACAGGGAGCCGCGTCTCTGCCCATCTGCTGAAAACCGCTTCCAGCTGTTCAAAATACCAATGATGCAGGCAGCGAGTGTGAATTAAAAACAGTAAAGTTCTTGATCTTAAAAAATCAAGAGAAATGCTTTTTTTTAAAAATGCAAAAAAAGTCTTCCCTAAAGCTGAGAGGATCCTCGGAGGTGGTAATCATTTTTTGAGGTTTCGTCAGTTGTAACACTATCCCATTGTTAACAGAAAAGGATTCATTTGAGCTTCTTTTAAGATGATGTTGAACTTTGGGCCCGCTGCGTGCTATCAGTAGTTTACAAGGCTACAATGGCTTCAACCCACACAACTCATTATTTTTAATTAGCCCTTCCTCTTTTGGTCATTAGAGCTGACCTTTGCCAATGCCTGTGTCAGCAACTGTTTGTGCTGCCAATAATATGACATCCATGGTTTCATAATCACAGCAGTGGCCTGTTTTGATGTAATAGGCCCAGCCTTTAACTTTTGTTATAAGATATAATGGTTCATAGTAATCTGACTGAAAACTACTGTGGACTGCTATTAGGGTAAATTTGGTTTGCCACCTATAACTTAACTTTTAATGTGTAGTCCAGGATATCCCCCAAGAGTACTTATACTAATATAAATTCTAATTTGCTCTATATGTTGCATGTTTCATGTTTTTCAAATATTAAAATGTGGTGCAATGTACGTATCATTTTAACTTGTTCATCCAGCTGTCCACTCACACAAACCAAACATTACATCTACTTGTGAACATTCAGGACAGATGTTGCTGCTCTGTGAGTATCCATGACTCTACCAGATTACATCCATGGACTACAACAATATAAGCATGAATAGCAGTGATTAGAGGAATTTTGCTGTGGGTATACCAGGTATACAAGCCAAAAACTGGTTGAAGTACCATTGTTTTTAATTCCAATATATTTGGTGTCCATTACCACAAATGATATGTCAAGAGTGTCAGAGGTTGTCTGGAACAAATACGCAGCAGCAGAGATTATAGTGCAATCAGTGTAATGACAAGGTTTATTTTCCCCAAAGTTTTGTTTGGTCTGTTGTATGACATTGACTCATGCAATGGGACGATGACCCCAAGAAGAACTGTAAATCTACACAGAATAGCTGAATTAGAAAAGAGTCAAAGGTATAGGAGTAGATGTTTGAATGATAAAGCAGTACAGATAGAGGTTAGGATAAACAACCTTTGAATTTGTGAAGTTTGATTTGACCACAATAGAAAATTTGCTATGTAAGTTTGAAACATCAAAAACTTCTCAGTTGATATTTATTTTCAAAAAAAGAAAGAAAAATAGAGAACACAACACATAGTGAAAAATGGCATTTTGACAAATGTTTTGCTGTTCTAATTTGTCCTCAGACATGGTGCTATACAGTGGACTCGACAGCTTCCTGTCGAGCCACTTGGCCATTTGATACACCAGTGAGGAGTTCAAACATTCCTAAATGTTTATGGAGGCAGAGAGGAAATGTGAAGAACTCATTAGGTTTAAACCCAGGGCAGGGAGCAAGGGAGAGAAAAAGAAGAAAAGAACAGGAGAAAGTGGAGGAGGAATGGGGGGGCAGGGAGGGGGGACAGACTTTATAGTTTCCCTGTGACAGGAAAAAATGATCCAAGAGGGAGTGGGAATGGAGAAGCAGGCAGTGAAACTTCCTAGGGGGGAGAGAGATGATTATGGTAAATGATAGACAGCTGCAGGGGTTGGATGAGCCGAAATGATAAACGATACATAATCCGAGGCACATGAAAATCATGGGGCCAATTGATTGACAGATAGGCCAATTGGTGGCGGACGAGTGGGGAAGGCAAGCTACAAGTCATGACTAAGTCAGAGTCCATCATTACGGTTCCAGATTTATTTGTCAGAGATAAATCTGTGTGCTCAGTATGACAGACAGAGTGGGCTGTGTGCAGCTCTCAGAGTGGATAGAGATGGAGGGCACTGACTCGGAAATGTCCACACAGGAGTCTAATTCATAGGTGTAAGTGGGAATTATAGTGATAAACACTTTCCTTGGCGGCCTGTGCCTCTTTTATCAGTAAAGCGGGCCTTTAAGACACATATAATACAGCCATTTCAAATAGTGCTAAAACAAAGATTACTTGTACTAAACACAGACCTGTTTTAGAGATGAAGTGCCTTTTAAGTCATGTAATACAATAAGTGAATGTTATTACAGCCGCTGAATAAAACTAAACATATCATACTTCTAGGGATTAATGGAAGCACTTCAGGTCTGATGTTCCCGATAAAGCCTTTATTAACACAGTGACTCTAAATGTTTTTCATATTAAACTGGGCCAACAGATGCAAGGTGTGCACTTCACACTCCATTCACACGTCCCAGCGTTTTAAGCTTTTATTTTGAATCCATTCACTAAAGGTTTGCACATTAAAAAAAGAAACATTCAATTTGCAATGGGATGCTGGGGAATTAATCATAAGCTACAGCAATGTCAGCTATATACTTACTCACCACTTTATTAGGTATGCCTGTTCAGCTGCTTGTTAACACAAATATCTAATCAGCCAATCACATGGCAGCAAACCAATTCATTGAGGCATATAGACATGGTCAAGACGATCCCTTGAAGTTCAAACTGAGCATCAGAATGGAGAAGAAAGGCGTGGTTGTTAGCATAACAATGGCTGGTCTGAGTATTTCAGAAAACTCAAAGGTCTAACCCAGTACTAGCAAGTTGTGCCTAATAGCATTTCCAGTGAGTGTACATACACATAAACAATCCAATATTCATTGACAGTAGTATACTAGTTATTGTTCCAAGGATGCTTTCTTTGTCAGTATGCCTGATTACTTTGGGGTTGCTTTTTGATGTTCTTAATTTATGTATTTGGCAAGCTGGAAGTGCATTACATGCTGAATGCATCAGCGATATATTCATTAATTACATTTTACAAAATATCTTTTTCTGCCCTACAGTTATTATTGCAGCATTGCTACCATTTCAACATTAGGTTTAAGCTCACAGTGTTTGTCAGAGATCATGGTCTGATTTAAAAGTCCTCACACACAGCATGCTTATTCAAATTTAATCAAAACACAAATCTTTCCCTAACATTAACCTGGTGTGAAAGTTGTGTGCCATCCATTCCAATCACTGCCTGAAAACTCCAATGCACCTCATAAATATGAAGCTGCTTTTTGTTTAAAGGAAATGTTGCCTATGAACATTACACAGCCAGAATTTACACTGCGATCGCAGCTGTGATCAAGAGAGCAGTTTAGATATGAGTATAATTGTAATCATCAATTGTAACTGAGGCAGTGGTCATTTTATTTCTATGGTTCATTTAAACACTATTTAAAATGATTTATGCTTTTTGGTTTCGTCTCTCTAATGGGGGTTGGAATTTTTTTTTTACATGTTGGAAATGTTTAACAGCGTGTTGCTGTGAGCTGTCAATACGGACCTTATGAAATGGATTACATGTCCAATGACAAAGTGTGCTTAAAAGGTACCTGTCGTTTACCTCTGTTTTTTCCAAGAGTAGGTCCTGGCTTCAATAGTCTGCAAATAGTGGCACACTATTGATCAACAGATGCTCGAACACATTAACAAATGCAGTAAGGCACCAACAAAGACAGCCAAGACAAAGCAGACTGCTACTCAGTGGTTTTAAAATACTAATAATGCTTTAAAAACAGCTTTGATGTTCATAGGAATGTAGAAACAGAGCACAGGTTCATATCACGGGAGAAGAAAATGAAGTCTGAAGAGGTTAAGGCTCCTGCAACACTTGTTTTTTGCTTGACCGATTTTACAGATAACACTCTAATTCACATATGCGTGCTAATTATTGGCCTTATAATGCATCACCATCCAGTCATGCATTATAAAGCCAATAATTGTCCCTGGACATGAGAAATGCCCAGCAGAAAATGTGTGTGATAGTATAGTGGAATGAGGATAAGGCCTATGTGGCCCAGACGAGAACAGGGAACTGTTGGAAGGCTACTATACATGTAACCCCAGTGAAAGTGGTCACATCTAGACTAACAAACAAACAACTAGTTGCTCTGTGAGTCTATGGAATGGGAAAAACAACATCTGGGCAATCAACACCCAAGCCCCGCCGGTCATCAAATACCCTGCTGGGATAATAAGCTTGCCAAAGGAGGAGATAGAAGCCACTGACTGAGGCAGAAGCACTTCAGGACAAGCTTATCATGGGTTTCACCCCAAAGCAGCAGCCTGAGACTTTATGCTATACAGAAGAAGGGAAGCCAAGGATTTGTGAGTGTTAGAACCACTGTCCAGGAAGAAACAACAAAGATCTGTGAGTACATCAGGAAGATGGCCACAACTGATCGTGTGCTTACTCAATCTCTCAGGCAGCAAAAATCCAAGAAAAACCAAGGAGCAAAAAGAGGAACTGTGCATGGCACGTACCACCGGCAGATGGAAGGAGAAAAAAATCCTACCAATGGCTGGACAAAGCTGGACTGAAAAACAGCACTAATCATGGCAGCACATGAACATCAATAGACAATATCAGTAGAGACTGTGGTCTACCACACCAGGAAAGACCCAAGGTGGAGGCTGTGCAAAGATGCCCCTGAGGCAATCCAGCAGAGTGCATGATGCTAGCAAGTAGGGCATACAAGGAACACCATAGTCAAGTGGCTGGCATAGTAAACAGGAACATCAGGGCTAAATATTGCAGTATGACCAAGCTAAGATTCTTTGGGACTTCTAAATATATACGGAAAAACTGTGGTTGGACAAGCAGAGGAAGAAGGCCATTGTATTACATGCAGCTATACCAAGTGATAGCAACAACAGAAGGAACATAAGAAGCTTAACAAATACCAAAGGCTGTGAGAGGATCTACAGAAGATGTGGAAGGTAAAGGGAACAGGGGTCGCTGTGATCCCAGCAGATCCCAGGAACGACATCTGAGATGTCTGTCCAGAAGAGCGAAGTCCTAGGAACAGCAAAGACTTTGTGCAGAACTCTCAAGTTCCCAGGCCTCTGATAGAGGACCAGAACTGGAAGGATAAACTGACCGCAGGATGAGTGGGGTTTTATACACAAACGATAGATAGATATATACATACATACATACATACATACATACATACATACATGTATGTATGTATGTATGTATGTATCTATACATACATACATAGACATAAATTTTAAAAAATGCTAAGCTCAAGGATTAACACAGTGAATAAAACTGAAAATAACTATAACTTCTTTACAAGAAAATGGCACAGAGAGCCTTTAATTTGTAATTTTTAATTAACTACCTCCTGTGAATGATGAATGCGTGTCTTGCTTTTCAACCTACGGCTTACAAAAGTTTTAATGTTGAACATATTGTGAAAACTCTGTAAGAACAAAAGAAGGATTAACAAGAAAAACATTGCTATTGTTTAATATCCTAAATATTTGTCTGCAATATAATCTTTCAATTAATCCTTATGACCTGGGATTATAAGGTGGTTATAGATCAGGCCAAAAACTGAATTAATAATTACACTCCAAACCACAAAAATAAATCAATGTGCTTGCCAACTGTGCTCCAGGAAACTAATCCAGCATTGTTAGTACTTTACTCCAGAACTTAAAATAATTAAAATACTTGTTTAAAAACGTGCATATATATTAATTTTAATAAGCCTTGTTACCATAAGAATTTATATTCCTGTCCGCCAACACTGGTGGTAATACAAATAAAGAGACCAACAATGTCCTTATGTTGATAAAACCAACTACTTCTGCTCCTGCTATACTATCAGTGCTGCACTGTGGTACAGTAGTGGAAATGGGCCTTTCCTTGCTTTTTTAGGTGCTGAGTAAACCTTTAACCCTTCCCGTAGTGTGAAAGCAGCTGTGGTCACTGCTGTACAAACAAAACACCCAAAGTCATTAATCAAGCGAAGCATAGTGTAGCAGTGTGATGTCACTGATCATAAATGCGCTTCCTACTATGTTACTGGGTAACACCATAGTCATGCATAGTTAACATGAATAATAATAATCCATACTTGTGATGTCAGAGCATTAATTAAGCTACTGATACTGGGAAGTGTGGAATCTCTTTGAGTAAGACATCAAACATCTACACACAAAAAAATCCATTGTACTCCTGATTTTTTTTTTTTTTTAAAGGCTATTGCCTCAGTAAGTAATAGCCTCACCTCTTCAAATTGTTCCTGCCCAAAAGGTGAGGCCCGATTCTTATCAGAGAAGAGAAGAAACTCTAAAGCCTTTCTTACGGGTGACTTGTACTGTTATTTGATTTCTGTGGAAGACTAAATGAACTGTGAAGGTGAGGTAAGAAAAGAGAAGGATTGACACCTTTCTGACCATGGAGATGTGTTTACACTACCCCCCAGCCCCCACCCGTCCAATTCCCCCTCCCCTACCTCCCCGTACATAAGTCAGCAACTGGGCAGGCCACGCAACACACACCCGAGCACGCGCACACTCCTTAGCAGATGGAGACTTCATTATTCCAGAGGAGAAGCAAGGCTTTGTTTCGAGCACAAGCACAGCAATTTCAGGCTACAGTGTAGAGCTGGCAGTCAATTTCCAACAGTAAATTAAGTCAGTGCACGCCATGCGGGCTCCCTTTTGTGACATAGATGTGATCAATAGAATGCAAAATTATTATTTTATAGCGGGGTTTTTTTGTTAGTTTGTTTTGTCATTTTGGAAGAAAATGAAACATTTGGATGTGATAGAAACATATCATAGCTTTCTCTGCTTGCAGTGCTATTGTTTGCTAAAAAGAAATCACAATACGGCTTGAAAAGCATGTGTTTGTATATTTCCCAGCCTATCCACAGCTACACTATCATGTACAGCTGACAGTCCCTTGGCAGGTGGAGTAGCACGCAGCTCTGGGATTCTGTTGAGATGTTGTTAACTGGAAATCAGTGCCTACAAGCAAGAAACAGCAAGGAAATAGATTTGCTCCTCGTTCAGCACACCGGGATATACAGCGCTGGTGGCTGTGTGTGACCATATAGATCATATTTTAGTAGAGCCATACAGGTTCTGTTGCAGTGCCTCAGTGTAGCCAGACCTGAATTCAGACGTTCAGTATTCAGGAGCAGCTTAGAAATGCAGTGGTGCAGGTGTAAATTAGGAATAATTATCAGTTCGTTCAGCACAACGTCAGGAATAAATTAACTACTATATAATATAAGCTTTTATCATGCAATGTATTGAGCATGGGTGCGATCAAACCCGTGATTAAGCATTAATGTGTTGTCTGTAATTCTCAAAATTAAGGGAAAAAAATCTTCAAAGTGTAGTTTGTCATTCATTTACTTTGACGTGAACAAGGAAACCTTTGTTGAGATCTAAAAAGATCTAAGCTCAAAAAGGAGAGAACTCCTCGCATTCATCATGCGCATCAGCATTGTTTACATGTTCTCACCCTCTGCATGTCGGAATCTGCACCAGCCGCCTCCACGAGCCTACAAAGGAATGAATGTGGAGGGAATAATGCATAATAATATCCCTTTCTCAGCATATTCATAATCATTCAAATACAGCCAGTCGTGGCATGGCAAGAAGAGACAAGCATATTTATGAATTACAGGCAAATTTAAACCCAAAGTGCATTAAAATACTAAACATGAAACCAAGCGTTAAAGGGATAGAGCAACAAAAAAGAAAAACGGAGCAAATTATCAAAAGCGAAGGGTTAAGAAGACAGCGAGGAGCACAAATAGATTTTATTTTTAGTTAAGATTCAAAGCTCCGTGAAGGCATCTTCATTATTTTTCCATGAACTTGGAGTAGTAAATAAAACTCCTCTTCATCTCCTTTGGTACTAAAAATGCTTATTTCAGCTTGACGTTTCGCTGGAGGCATATAAGAATATTCATTTGTTCAATTCACTTGAGATAAAAGGCAATGGGGTTGTTGACATTGCTGTAGAGCAGTTGCAAATGCAATATAAATATACTGTATGTATAGTAAGTATCATTGAAAAGCATGTGACAGTAGTTATACATCAGAGAGGAGCCCACAGGTTTTACACTCAATGACACCATACTGACCAAAATCCACCTTAAGTGAATCATACAGGGGAATGTCAATGTCTCTGTTAAACTGACTGAGATGCATAAGGGACATTTCCACATAGCAGCTGTATGACTCTGGCTCCTGTAAGTAATATAGTGGTGGTGAAAAAGGCCAGAGACACCTGCCAGTAGAAACTTCCACACAACATATTTCTATCAGAGCCGAACAGCAGGAAACCTTCAGAGCTAAATGTTCCCCCTGAAAGTCTCACTTTAAGTCTGAAGTGAGGCGGTTTTTGCGCTGACGGTAAGTCTGATCCATTTACCCTTGGTATATTTTTAAGATTAGATTGCCAGAGTGTGGAAGCTACGCTAAAAATAATCCTCCTTTCTAGCCCAGTGATAAAATATGAAGCTGCTTTTTACCCAGTACACAAGGAATGGTCCCTACCCTCAGTAACCCTAACTAGGTATAAGAGGGAACGCGGATTGATGGATGGATGAACAAACAAAGAACACACAGCTAAACAGATGGAGACCAGAAATAGTTATGTTGGAGTTGACAGACAGAAGGATAGATACAGGTGGATATATATGAGTGGCTGGCTGGCTGGATAGACAGATGAATAGAAGGACAGATTGATGGGCAAGTAATGGAGGCATGGATGAATAGACAGAGGAATGAAGGGACAGTTGTACAAATAGATGAATGGGTGGATGGAAGGTGAACTGATGAATGAGTTAGTGAATGGAAGGATGGACCAATATAAATGGACTGGCAGACAGATGATGGACAGATTCGTGAGAGGTGCCTGTACAGGTGAATGAATAAATTGATGCAGTAATCCAATCTCAAATATCACTGTGGCTTTTTGCAGCAGGGATGCAGTGCCACGGGTGTGTGTACTGGGTGTGTTTAGCCCTCTCGAGAACCACTGTATCTTAACAAACCTCCCTTCAGAGGCAAACAAGTGATTATGCAGCTAACTAAGCTTACAGGCAGGATGAAGAAGAAGAGTCTCTGAGGATGTGCGTCTCAACACACAGAGCAAAGCTTTTGCGGTTTCAACACAAACGACACAAATGGAAGAGGGTTTTGTTATAATAGAACAGCGTAATTAAAGCTCGGAGAAAACGGCCACGCACATTTTTCTGATCACATTATTTTTAACAGATATGCTGGCGCACTTTTGTATAATACTGCCCGCTGAAGTATTTTGGATCTTCTGGGCTTTTTTTCTTATTTTTTTAAACAATTTTTGCAATGGCAATAAGCAAAAAAAAAACAACCGATGACTATACACTGCAGTGTTGTTATCTATTTCTTCACATTTACTAGTGCAAGATAGATGCAGTGAGCTTAATGGTTCAGTGGAAGTAGAGATTTAAAGAGGTCACCAGCAATGCCCTCTGATTGTTTTTCAACCTCCTTCGCAGCATACACATGCCAACAAGCCACGCCAGCTGCTCTCTGCCAGGACTACTCGGGGATTCTTTTGTGTGAGAGTGTGTGCGTGTGTGTATATCTATAAGTGTGTGGGCAATGTGTGTAGTTCACTACTACATTCAAGGTAAACAACTGTATTTGATCTTAGCTTGATGTTGTAATATGCAGAATCTTTCCAGAATGGGATTGGTTTTAACAGCAAAAGCCTTAAAAGTGTGTATGAGTGTGTGTGTGCATAAAGAGTCTACTGTGTGTGTTGCTGAAAAGCAACAATACATAAATCTTCTCATCCTAATTGGCTCTTTTACAAAAGGAAATTGGATAGTCTTGAAAACTGTTCGCAAAAGTAGTTGTTTAAATAAATTTACTACTCATGGAAAAAAAAAAGTCCGTCTGAATAACTGTGTTTTTTTTTTTTCGTTTTAATAAATTAAATGTTTCCAAGATGTGCAGCAACAAATATGTGACATATTGTTATACTAATAACAACAGCTAATAATTTCAAATGTTGCAAGGCAGCTGGCTAGTTCTGCGGATGAATAATATAAACAGACTGTCAAAGTCAACATGCATTAGGACTGTCCTTTGATGTTGTGCCCTTCGGCTGTGATTCTGTGGTCCCCGCGGCTCAGCCACAATCATAATTCATTACATTTTTTTTTGTAAGTTGAACATGTTTTTGATCATATGATATTTATAACTTGTGAGTTGAAAGCACTGAAAATAAATTTCACCTTGCCTCCTTTTTAGTTTAAAAAGCCAAGATGAAATAGTCCTTTTGATTTAAAAGAGAAAAACACTTTAGTAAACAAACTCTGGCTATTTAATGGCAAGATCATATTCCAATAAAATCCAGAAATAAATTGATTTTACTAAGTCAGAAGGTTTTAGTCCCCTGTGCAACAGAGTCCTCACACACTGTTTCACTGGGTGGTATATTCCTAAATTAATCTGAAGATCAGTTTTCCACAAACAACCTACAAACACCATAAAGAACTGGTGCTGACTGGTAAGTAAGCATCTATGAATGAAAATAGTCTTCAACAAGCTTCATCTGATTTGCTAAAAAACTACTTACATGTACACTTTTTGGTCTGTTTTTAAAACTTTGTCTTTTAAGTAAAAGAATACGCTTCTTACATCTGTGCCCACAAAGCAAACTGACTGACCTGGTTGGGTTAAAAAGAGAGCGTCCTGTTTAAATGGCAGTTTTGGTCATTGCACAGGTGTCTCATGAAACAATATTTTGTATGCAAATCTGAATTTCAAATGCACATCCAAGTCTTTTTTTGGATTTAAAAAGACTGTCTTACCACAGTAATGTATTCAGAACATTGTGTAGCCTTGACAGAGATATGCAGTGTTTCACATTCTGTGCTCATGGTCTTATTGGCTTAAAGGGGACCCATTGTGCTCATTCTTGGACACTACTACAGTAGCCGTGTATGATTCACAGTTCATAAAATCCTTTGTTTATCCCATCCAGGTCTTATGGAGCCGCTGACTCCAATCTCCATCTGCAAGCTTTTTTTGCTGGGGTCTCATAGATCCACCCTGCCCATCAAAAGTCCACTTTTTATTCTGATTGAATGTCTCTAATCTGGCTTCTGTAAACAGGATCTGGTGGTTGTAGGCATTAGCTGCTCTGCTTGTTCTTGATGATGTTCTAAAAGTAGATTGAAAACCTATTTAAAAAAAAAAACACTAAAACACAGCAACTCCAGTACATTTTCAAACTGAATGAAGGATCCTATAGGCAAAACTGGGGTGCTTGAATGTGAGTTAAGCAAATATGGCCTCATTAGCTTGTTACACTTAAATACATTTACACAATGTTACTAATGAAATGCATTAATACAAGACAAATTTCAGAGATATGTTACCTACAGTTGACTGGCCGTTTTTAACACCTCAGTATTGCTCTTCTTATCAATGGAATATTTATTTTAGCATTAGCCTAGTTAATATTGTGATCATTGATTTATTTATTTTAGGGCATTCAGAGCCTTTTTAAACTTGCATATACTGACCTTATTATTTGAAACTTGCAAAATTATGATCGAAATTAATACAGTTTTTCTTTGAAAACACAATGACAAACTACTACTGCACAATCCCATAATGGCCTTTAGCCAGAGAGCAACTCCTTGGGGAGATTAAGAATTAAGTTGCTATCAATATTCTGGCTGTGGGGTGCACTTGACAATCAAATATGATTACTGCTGCTCAGATTTAGAATCACTGTCCCACCCCTCTCATTTTTCCCATCATCCCCTGGCACCACCATCAACCCCGTGCACTCAATACATATTATGTCCCTTAAGTCATAAACCACCAAGGCTAATTTAATGTCTCTGCATGGCGGTTTAAGATCAGGTCTATCAAGTCAAGTTGTAAAATAATGGCCTAAAGGAAAGTCCTGATGTGTATTCCCGTAAAAGATATGAATGTCCAGCTGATATATCTGTGGGATGTAAGATTATAGTACACGCATACACATGTAGGTAACCATGACCGGCACAATTACAGCAGCAATCAAGTGCAGTGGGGTGTAACACTGCGCTTCTCATAGTGTAATAGTGTACAGGATGCAGGATGCACCAAATGGCCAATGCTTAATTTTCTCTAATAATAACCAGCACGTGTGTGTCATAGTCCCAACCAGTCTGACTAAGCATGCATGCATGCATGCACACACATGCTCACATGCAAACACATGCACAAATACAGAACACACACTGAACAGCTGTCTTACGGTTTCACACTCCCTCCAGGCTTGTAGACTGATACATGTAAGCAGAATGTAGCCTTACTCAGAAAGCAAACACCATTATCTAGATGTGGAAAGTCTGACGTTTTCACACTCTTAACCTTAATCTTTTAATGTTTCTTTTAAGCATGATGTCAGCATCACTTTCAAGATGTATTACTAACACTGTCTAAACAATGGATATGAGGCTTGACACATTTTGTAAGAAACTGTGAGTATGTTTAGGTTAGTTTTTAGGGTTGATAAAACTAATTCTATCCTTTCATCTCACAAACCGAGTTTCACTGTGAGTTTACATTTTGGTGACAAAGAAGGATAAAATTAAAACCTTATAAATGCTTTGCAAAAAAGAAGTGTTAAGGGGTTTTTTTGGGGGGGGGGGGCGGGGATATTAAATTTCTGACAGAAAAGAACACAAGTTAGAATTTAGCATCTTGATTTTGCTGGAAGAGAAACTCAAACCTGTCGATCAAACTAAAGTAAATCAAATCCCACATCACCACATGATGTGTGGAATCAAATTTAATCAAGCTTTACAGCACACCGAATGGATTTTTTTCCATAGATCCTTATTAATCTCCTTTAATTAAAATTTTTCTATCATGCATTTGGGTTTTTTTACCTTTTTCTTCCATCTACTGTGTAGTCTTTTTGTGTCTGTAAGGCCAACATCCACACCAAAGGTAGGTCACTGCTGGTGAACTGTGTGAAAACTCCTTGTTTGTAGCCCATGCTATGCTTTCCGTTTCATATCTAGGTCACTATGTAACACACTGGCATAATGCCCACGTTAAAGAACGACTGAGCAGCTGCCACAACTAAATCCAGATGCAGCCAGCTGCCTCAGAGTCGGCTTTTACTTTCCTTGCTAGAGCCTCTTTTACTAGCATTGACTCTAAAATGTCTCAGCTATGTGAAATGTTCTCTTATTAACTGGAAGAGCAACAAATAAAAATAAGTCAACTGAGGCATCTAAGGAACTGTAAAAAGTTGATATTTTCTCGACTGAGATGTGGCCACAACAACAAATCTTTTTATGGTAAGTATTAGCACTACGCACAGCTAATGTAGCTAACATTAACTAATGTTGCTTCTTGACTACTCTCTGGGCTATTATATATATATATATTTTAATACTGCTGAATTTCTAATAAAGGAGTTCTTATTAGTTTTTGTTACTTTTTAGTTTTTGTTACTTTTGTAAGACATCAAAACAATCTTGAAAAAGTGACACAAACAGGCTAAGGCTATGGTAAACTAGATACTTTAGCCTTTTAGCTAATTTTCCACTCACTGTCCCGAATTGCCAAAACCCAGTGCACTGTTGATAGTTTTTCTAATTTTTTAATAGCTTTTCACAAGAATATTATAGTTTTTCATTTCATTTTTACCAATTATAATAGATATAACTTCTCAGGCAGGCCCATATGGCGCTAAAATACTCAGTTTTAGCTCCTGTTTCAGAGCACAGACAGATGGTGATTAGATGCGGGGCTGCAATGCACAATATAACATGATATAATAATATTACTAATAGCATTAGGGATCAAGCAGGAAAAATGTGGTGTTTTGAATTCTGAAACAGTATGATTTTCTTTAATTCATCTTTTTATCTGCACCTATTCCTTCAGTATTCTTGCTAATGGTTCTGCTATTAATGATAACTAGCAAGCCCACTGAGCTGATACTGCTGTATTCTTTATAGGATAGCTTTAAAGAGCTGATCAAGGGATCAGAGCACTGAGTACACATTAGAATGAATTGATAATTAATTACGTTTGCTTGTCATTGCCATGAATGTACTTGTTGAATTTGGTAGCTGCAGCTGTGGGGGTATCCGATTTCCCCAGAGTGTCCATGTGGTGCAGCCAGGCTGAGAAAAGAGTGAGTGTCTGGTGGCTGCGGCGCAGACAGACCCGGCCTGCTGACCTTTGAGCCAGTTGCTGATTCTGCGGGTGGCGGCATGAGGCCTGTCACCTCAGGGTACAACTGCTCAGAAGTTTTGGGGGGAGGAAGTTGTCATAAATCCACCAGGGGCCAGATTGGGTGGTCTGTAGGCTCAGCTAAACAGCATTTACATTTGTTTGCAGTAGAAGCTTAATGAACTGAAAGCAATGACAGGAAAAGTACAGAGCATTTTTGTTCATTAAACATAGCTGCTGCGATAGCAAATAGATTGGCAGACTAAAGTCCAGTGGCCTCCAGGGAACTCGCTTGAACAAACTGCATACGTTCTCATTTCATTTTTTTCTGCCATTATCTGAAGTTCAATGAACCAATATATTTTATATCAACTCTGGATTTCATTATTAGGGGTTAGTGATGGAAAAACAAATAACACTCAGCTGTGCAGGTTTTGGAGGTTTTGCCTTTTTCAGGCTCATTGTTTTGCTTTTAGTGCATGGTTGGGTCACAATGTTATCATCAAATCCATTCTTCAGCAGCAACAGGCAGTTATTTTCAGTAAACAAGCTCCTATAAAGCCAAACTACAAGGTGGACAAGTAAGGCTGGAAGCTTGGTGCAGAAGGAGACATTAATCATATGTACAGTCATACAAATCATACAGCACACTGTGTACATCTAGAACATCTGCATTCTATCAAAGTGAAGAAAGACGGTCAGTTTGAGACCACCAAGGCAGACATTCAATATTGCAGGTTTTGCTCTATACCCTCCATAAATACCTGTTATTCAGAAAATCAATGTAGTTCATTTGTCTCGTTCTACTCTTAGAATGGTCCCAGCACCAAAATGCTACTTAGCAACTTAAGGGATCAATAGAAAATAAAAGCCTGACAAGGATTTATGGTGGAAGCACCATTTTCAGAATAAATGAGCCACAGGAAGGAAAAAAAAATAAAATGAACCGTGTGCCTTTTGTTCACAGATGTGACCAGTGTATGGGAAATATATCAGCTGCTGGTGACAATATAATTATATTGTGGCAAGCAAATAATTTATTTTTCTCATATCAGTGGAAACTCTAAGTTGTAATTTCAGATTCTTACCACTGAGATGGCTGAAGTGGTGTTTCTAATTATATGACTTCATATATAGATCAAACTAAAGTAAATCAAATCCCACATCACCACATGATGTGTGGAATCAAATTTAATCAAGCTTTACAGCACACCGAATGGA